>NW_019942514.1:3942464-4016378 GCF_002910315.2 Salvelinus sp. IW2-2015 | reverse complement strand
TACACTTGTTTTACCAGGGGGCAGGGCTACCGATTTAAGGCTAATCTGAAGATGGTGCTGGCTAAAGCTAAAACTGGCGAGTGTAGAGAGTATAGAGATATTGTTATCCACATCGGCACCAACGATGTTAGGATGAAACAGTCAGAGGTCACCAAGCGCAACATAGCTTCAGCTTGTAAATCAGCTAGAAAGATGTGTCGGCATCGAGTAATTGTCTCTGGCCCTCCCCAGTTAGGGGGAGTGATGAGCTCTACAGCAGAGTCTCACAACTCAATCGCTGGTTGAAAACTGTTTTCTGCCCCTCCCAAAAGATAGAATTTGTAGATAATGGCCCTCTTTCTGGGACTCACCCACAAACAGGACCAAGCCTGCCTGTTGAGGAGTGACGGACTCCATCCGAGCTGGAGAGGTGCTCTCATCTATCTACCAACATAGACAGGGCTCTAACTCCTCTAGCTCCACAATGAAAGAAGGTGCAGGCCAGGCACAGGCTGTTAGCCAGCCTGCCAGCTTAGTGGAGTCTGCCACTAGCTAGTCAGTTTAGTCAGCTGAAGCTATCCCCATTGAGACTGTGTCTGTGCCTCGAACGATGTTGGGCAAAACAAACATGGCGGTGTTCGCCTTAGCAATCTCACTAGGATAAAGACCTCCTCCATTCCTGCCATTATTGAAAGAGATCGTGATACCTCACATCTCAAAATAGGGCTACTTAATGTTAGATCCCTCACTTCAAAGGCAGTTATAGTCAATGAACTAATCACTGATCATAATCTTGATGTGATTGGCCTGACTGAAACATGGCTTAAGCCTGATGAATTTACGTGTTAAATGAGGCCTCACCTCCTGGTTACACTAGTGACCATATCCCCGTGCATCCGCAAAGGCGGAGGTGTTGCTAACATTTACGGTAGCAAATTTAAATTTACCAAAAAAAATGACGTTTTCGTCTTTTGAGCTTCTAGTCATGAAATCTATGCAGCCTACTCAATCACTTTTTATAGCTACTGTTTACAGGCCTCCTGGGCCATATACAGCGTTCCTCACTGAGTTCCTATCGGACCTTGTAGTCATAGCAGATAATATTCTAATTTTTGGTGATTTTAATATTCATATGGAAAAGTCCACAGACCCACTCCAAAAGGCTTTTGGAGCCACATCAACTCAGTGGGTTTTGTCCAACATGTCTCTGGACCTACTCACTGCCGCAGTCATACTCTGGACCTAGTCTTGTCCCATGGAATAAATGTTGTGGATCTTAATGTATTCCTCATAATCCTGGACTATCGGACCACCATTTTATTACGTTTGCAATCGCAACAAATAATCTGCTCAGACCCCAACCAAGGAGCATCAAAAGTCGTGCTATAAATTCTCAGACGACACAAAGACTTGATGCCCTTCCAGACTCCTTCTGCCTACCCAAGGACGTCAGAGGACAAAAATCAGTTAACCACCTAACTGAGGAACTCAATTTAACCTTGCGCAATACCCTAGATGCAGTTGCACCCCTAAAACTAAAAACATTTGTCATAAGAAACTAGCTCCCTGGTATACAAAATACCCGAGCTCTGAAGCAGCCGTCATACCGCTCAGGATGGAGGCGCGTTCTGTCTCCTAGAGATGAACGTACTTTGGTGCGAACAGTGCAAATCAATCCCAGAACAACAGCAAAGGACCTTGTGAAGATTCTGGAGGAAACAGGTACAAAAGTATCTATATCCACAGTAAAACGAGTCCTATATTGACATAACCTAAAAGGCTGGTCAGCAAGTAAGAAGCCACCGCTCCAAAACTGCCATAAAAAAGCCTGACTACAGTATGCAACTGCACATGGGGACAAAGATCGTACTTTTTGGAGAAATGTCCTCTGGTCTGATGAAACAAAAATAGAACTGTTTGGCCATCATGACCATCGCGATGTTTGGAGGAAAAAGGGGGAGGCTTGCAAGCCGAAGAATACCATCCCAACCGTGAAGCACGGGGGTGGCAGCATCATGTTGTGGGGGTGCTTTGCTGCAGGAGGGACTGGTGCACTTCACAAAATAGATGGCATTATGAGGAGGAAAATTATGTGGATATATTGAAGCAACACCTCAAGACATCAGTCAGGAAATTAAAGCTTGGTTGCAAATGTGTCTTCCGAATGGATAATGACCCCAAGCATACTTCCAAAGTTGTGGCAAAATGGCTTAAGGACAACAAAGTCAAGGTKTTGGAGTGGCCATCACAAAGCRCTGACCTCAATCCCATAGAAAATGTGTGGGCAGAACTGAAAAAGTGTGTGAGAGCAAGGAGGCCTACAAACCTGACTCAATTACACCAGCTCTGTCGGGAAGATTGGATCAAAATTCACCCAAATTATTGTGGGAAGCTTTTGGAAGGGTACCCGAAACTTTTGACCCAAGTTATACCATTTAAAGGCAATGCTACCAAATACTAATTTAGTGTATGTAACCTTCTGACCCCCTGGGAATGTGATTAAATAAATAAAAGCTGAAAAAAATAATTATCTTGTCAGTATCTCCCTAGGAGAGGTGGGTGTGGAGTCAGACGCAGGAGAGCAAGAATTTCAAGAAGGGCGTTTTATTTACTGGTCCACCAACAAAACAGGTACAGGACCACAAAAGCAGCCACTAGAAAACAGGAACACAGTCGAGTCGAAAACGGAGGAACACACTCCTCTACTAAACTAACGTGCTGGAAAAACAGTCCCGTGAAAATAAACCTGCTTAAAACTTCTTATGGCTGCAGGGGCAATATTGAGTAGCTTGGATGAAAAGGTGCCCAGAGGTAACTGCCTGTTCCTCAGTCCCAGTTGCTAATAGACTAATAATATGCATATATTTGGATAGAAAACACTCTGAAGTTTCTAAAACTGTTTGAATGATGTCTGTGAGTAAAACAGAACTCATATGTCAGGCAAAAACCTGAGAAAGAAATCCAACCAGGAAGTGGGGTTTGTAGGTTTTCAACTCATCGCCTATCGAATACACAGTGGGATATGGGTCATTTTGCACTTCCTACGGCTTCCACTAGATGTCAACAGTCTTTAGAACCTTGTCTGATGCTTCTACTGTGAAGTGGGGCCGAAGGAGAGGGGATTGAGTAAGGTCGATCATGAGCTGAACATGCGCTGACCATGCGAGTTCATGTGAGAGCGAGCTCTGTTCTATCGCATTTCTGAAGACAAAGGAATTCTCCGGTTGAATATTATTGAAGATTTATATTAAAAAACATCCTAAAGATTGATTCAATACATGTTTCTACGGACTGTAACAGAACTTTTTTGACATTTCGTCTGCTCTTAGTGAACGCGCTTCGTGACTTTGGATTTGTTACCAAACGCTCTAACAAAAAGTAGCTATTTGGACATAAATGATGGACATTACCGAACAAATCAAACATTTATTGTGGAACTGGCATTCCTGGGAGTGGGTGTGCATTCTGATGAAGATCATCAAAGGTAAGTGAAGATTTATAATTTATTTCTGACTTCTGTTGACTGCCGAATATTGGCGGCGTACCTGTATGTGCTTGATTGGCTCTGAGCCAAAAACTGAGGTTTGGGATAAATATGAACTTTATCGAACAAAACATATATGTATTGTGTAAGATTAAAATCCTTGGAGTGTCATCTGATGAAGATCATCAAAGGTTAGTGATTCATTTTATCTCTATTTCTGCTTTTGTGACTCCTGTCTTTGGTTGAAAAATGGCTGTGATTTTGCAGTGACCTAACATAATCGTTTGTGGTGCTTTCGCTGTAAAGCTATTTGAAATCGGACACTTTGGTGGGATAAACAACAAGATTACCTTTAAAATGGTATAAGATACATGTACGTTTGAGGAATTTTAATTATGAGATTTCTGTTGTTTGAATTTGGCGCCCTGCACTTTCACTGGCTGTTGTCATATCATCCCGTTAACGGGATTGCAGCCATAAGAGGTTTTAACCAACAATGCAGTTTTAAGAAAAATAAGTGTTAAGTTAAAAAAAAAACTAATTAAAATAACAAATAATTAAAGAGCAGCAGTAAAATAACAGTAGCGAGGATATATACAGGGGGTACCTATACAGAGTCAATGTGCGGGTGCACAGCTTAGTCGAGGTAATTGAGGTAATATGTACATGTAGGTAGAGTTAAAGTGACTATGCATAGATAATAAACAGAGAGTAGCAGCAGCGTAAAAGAGTGTGGGAGGGGGGGCAATGCAAATAGTCTGGGTAGACATTTGATTAGCTGTTGAGGAGTCTTATGGCTTGTGGGTAGAAGCTGTTAAGAAGCCTTTTGGACCTTGACTTRGCGCTCCGGTACCGCTTGCCATGCGGTAGCAGAGAGAACAGTCTATGACTAGGGTGGCTGGAGTCTTTGACAATTGTTAGTGTCTTCCTCTGACACCGCCTGGTATAGAGGTCCTGGACGGCAGGAAGCTTGGCCCCAGTGATGTACTAGGCTGTACGCACTACCCCCTGTAGTGCCTTGCGGTCGGAGGCCGAGCAGTTGCCATACCAGGCAGTGATGCAACCACTCAGGATGCTCTCGATGGTGCAGCTGTAGAACTTTTTTAGAATCTGAGGACCCATGTCAAATCTTTTCAGTCTCCTGAGGGGAAATAGGCTTTGTCATGCCCTCTTCACGACTGTCTTGGTGTGTTTGGACTATGATAGTTTGTTGGTGATGTGGACAGCAAGCAACTTGAAGCTCCCAAACTGCTCTACTACAGCCCCGTCGATGAGAATGGGGGCGTGCTCGGTCCTCCTTTTCCTGTAGTCCACAATCATCTCCTTTGTCTTGAACACATTGGGGAAACGTTGCTATCCTGGCACCACACGGCCAGGTCTCTGACCTCCTCCCTATAGGCTGTCTCATCGTTGTCAGTGATCAGGCCTACCACTGTTGTGTCATCGGCAAACTTAATGATGGTGTTGGAGTCGTGCCTGGCCATGCAGTCATGGGGGAACAGGGAGTACAGGAGGGGACTGAGCACGCACCCCTGAGGGGCCCCGTGTTGAGGGCACTATGGTGTTGAATGCTGAGCTGTGGTCAATGAATAGCATTCTCACATAGGTGTTCATTTTGTCCAGGTGGGAACGTGCAGTGTGGAGTGCAATAGAGATGTCATCTTCTGTGGATCTGTTGGGGCGGTATGCAAATTGGAGTSGGTCTAGGGTTTCTGGGATAATGGTGTTGATGTGAGCCATGACCCGCATTTCAAAGCACTTCATGGCTACAGARGTGAGTGCTTCAGTTCGGTAGTCATTTTGGCTGGTTACCTTGGTGTTCTTGGGCACAGGGACTATGGTGGTTTGTTTGAAACATGTTGGTATTACAGACTCAGTCAGAGACAGGTTGAAAATGTCAGTGAAGCCACTTGCTAGTAGAAGCGAGCATAAAAGTAATTTAGCTCGTCTGCTACGCTCGTGTCACCGGGCAGCTCTCGGCTGTGCTTCCCTTTGTAGTCTGTAATAGTTTTCAAGCCCTCACCATAGGGCGATAGTTCTGCTGTATATTATGAGTACAGCAACTGCAATTAGATGGCATAGCGTTAATGTTACTACTTTTTCYGCTGGTGGAGGTCCTGTAGAACCATGTCCAGATAAAGCGYCCGGCGTGAAAAAGTGGAATGAAAWAAGTTGAGCGAGGAAAAAACGAAGACGTTGGTAAATGTGTTAAATGCAGATTTTGATTAAACGGCTATTAAAAGTAAAAACTGAAAAGTTTGGCAGATAGCCAAGTAGCAACAAAGAGCACAGCAGCACGGTGACAAGTCTCCTCTCTTTTTAATCACTCACTTAATTTGGATGTTATGGAATATATTCAATCAGCAGGAATAATATCTTAGAAGTGACATATATTCTTTGGGGTAAACATCTGTTGGACTGCTAATTGCCATGTTTAGAGATTCCCATTGCTGCGCAGTGGCAACTGAATCCTCTACATTCTATTTTCCCACAGCAAGGTGAATGAGCATACTGACACCCATTGACTTTGACCCTCTGAAGACATTTACATACAGAAAACACAAACCCAGTCTGTAGATGCCCTCATAAACATTACACGTGTGACGTGACTGTCAGGCCTGGTCCGTGTCAGTGTCACAGTGTGTGCGTGTATGTTTGTGTGTGTGAGAGAGAGAGTGTGTGCCTCTGTGTGGGTGTGATGGGTCATGTCAGRGTGTGTGCATGCACGTGTGTGTTTGTGTGGTTGGCACGTGTGTGTTTGTGTGGTTGGCATGTGTGTGTTTGTGTGGTTGGCACGTGTGTGTTTGTGTGGTTGCATGTGTTACAGTAGCCTCCTCCATCCAGCAGGTTAACTGGAGTTTAATAATTGGCCGCCTTAAATATTCTAGGTGACTGTCTGTAGATAAATGAAGGTACAGGCACACTGTAAAAGCTCCAATAGGTCAGGTGTCGCTGACTCCTCTGCATACAATAACTGTATGATCTCACATGCAGTCGAATGTCAGTTAATATGTTAATGGTATTAAAATAAACCCTAATGGCATTTGGCATTTATGCATTATGAAGTGATGTAGAGCAAGATGGATACACTAAGACCTTGGAAAAGACATGGCCCTATAAAATAAACTGCTTTTATGGAGGGAATTTATTTAATTTAAATGTGAATAGTGATTCCAACACCTTTTCCCCTCTTTTCCCCTCACTTTTGATCAATTGAATAGTCGTCACAATGACAGAATACATCCAAACCCCAGCTCTTTGGCAAGGTTAGCATCCCCACTCCTCTGTTTTCATCGCTCTCTTTAATGGATTATTTGACGATAATTAACCCTGAATCCTACAGAGACAGGGCACAGGGAGATTGATGGTCTGGTCTGCCGACAACACCTGTTCTACTAGTAATCTCCCAGTTACCTAGGCCTGCGTGGCAGAATACTGTATGACCGCCTGAGCCCAGCGCATTAAAGTCAAAGACAAACATTCAAGTCTCCAGTGGCATGCTGTTTTGTATAGGGCAATGSTGTGACCATAACCTCTGAGTGTGTCATTATTCCAACTGGGACTGGCTGGCTATTCRAGGGGTCAATAGGGGTCATGCAGAGGAGGAACTGTTGTCTGCTTAGAAGAAGTGTACACTGGAGCTATAATGTGTACAAATGTATTTTTTGCCGAGCTGCCCTTCTCAGCCAGGTCTCCCTTGAGAAAGACATTTAAATAAAGGTTAAATAAATACATAAAATGTGTAGGAGTGTCTTGTTGTTGTTGTTTTTTTAACTTTTAGGGGTAGATCCGCTTTAATATTGCATCAATGTAATTGTCTGCATCATTTCCAATCCCCCATATATATTTTTGGGAAATATATACACMAAACAAAAATATAAACACAACATGTATAACGTTGGTCCCATGTTTCATGAGAAAAAATAAAGAAAAATCTAAAAAATGTTATGCACAAATTTGTTTGAATCCCTGTTAGTGAGAATTTCTCCTTTGACAAGATAATCCATCCACCTCACACGTGTCATATAAAGAAGCTGATTAAACAGCATGATCATTACACATTACCTTGTGCTGTGGGCAATAAAAGGCCACTCTAAAATGTGTATTTTTGTCACACAACACAATTGTCACAACCTGATCTMTTTCACCTGTCTTTGTGCTTGTCTCCAACCCCCTCCAGGTGTCGCCCATCTTCCCCATTATCCCCAGTGTATTTATACCTGTGTTCTCTGTCTGTTGCCAGTTAGTTTTGTTCGTCGAGCACACCAGCGTTTTCCCCCTCCAGTCATTTTCTAGTTCCTGTTTTCTAGTTTTCCCAGTTTTGAACCTCTTTGCCTGTCATTGACCTGTCATTTTGCCTGCCACCTGTTCTGCTAATTAACTTTTGTTACTTCGATACTGTCTGTATCTGGGTCTTCTTCTGAAATGTGACAGTACAAACTGGCCATGACTGACCCAGCAGACTAAGACCAGCTCCACAATGATGMCTCCTTGCAAGGAGCCACCATTGGAAGACACAAGGAGTTACTTCAATGTCTTATGGAGGGACTCCATACCCTGGCAGAACAGCATGACTAGGCGTTCGATACGTTGCTGTAGTAATACTGCAGATTCCCCACTGGGCAGCGGGTCACACCCGTGTCCCCAGTGTTCCGAGAACCCTGCTTACCTCCTCCGGAGCGCTACGCTGGAGATTACAGAACCTGCCAGGCTTTTCTCTCCCAATGCTCCCTCATTTTCGAGCTGCAGCCTTTTTCGTTCCCCTTGGACTGCTCGAGGATAGCGTACATCATAACGCTGATGTCCGGGAGGGCACTCGCCTGGGCCATGGCGGTGTGGGAGCAACATTCTGCCTCAGTCTGGAGGAGTTTGTGGAGGYAGTTCGGAAGGTGTTTGATTCTCCATTGTCCAGGAGAGAGGCTGCTCGAAAGCTGCTCCAGCGACGTCAAGACTCCCGTAGTGTGGCAGACTAAGCAGTGGATTTTTGCACGTTGGCAGCTGAGAGTGCCTGGAACCCGGAAGCATTGCTCGACATGTTCCTGCACAGAGTATCGYAGGATMTAAAGGACGAGCTTGCAACTCAGGAAATACCGACGGATCTCGACTCGCTCATCGCCTTGACCATTRGGATTGATGAGCTACTATGGGAGCGAAGGAAGGAGAGAAGGTTTGATTTCACTCGCCCAAGGCTTCCACCTCGCCCACTTCATTCCTCMCCCCAAGTTTCCCTCTGCCAAAGAGACGGCCCAGCTCATGGTGCAGCACGTCTTCTGGATCCATGGACTCCCAATGGACATGGTCTCCGACCGGGGTCCTCAGTTCTCGTCCCGGTTCTGGAAGGCGTTCTGCACTCTCATTGGGTCGTCAGCCAGCCTGTCCTCTGGGTTCCATCCCCAGTCCAACTGCCAGTCGGAAAGAGCCAACCAAGACCTGGAGACGACTCTTCGCTGCCTGGTCTCCGCTAACCCAACCACCTGGAGCCAGCAACWAGTATGGGTCGCGTTTGYTAAACAAATCAAAACTCACGAAGCGCGTTCACTAGTTGCAGGCGAAATGTCAAAAAGTTCCGTTACAGTCTGTAGAAAKATGTCAAACGATGTATAGAATCYATCTTTAGGATGTTTTTAACATTAATGTTCCAACCGGAYAATTCCTTTGTCTTCAGAAAAAGCCAATGGAACGGGAGCTACCTCTCATCTGAATGCGCGTGACCTGCTCCTGGCACTCTGCCAGACCTCTGACTCAATCCCCTCTCATTCAGCCCCCCTTTACAGTAGAAGCCTCAAACAAGTTTCTAAAGACGGTTGAKATCTTGTGGAAGCCTTAGGAAGTGCAACATGACCAATATCCCACTGTATCTTCAATAGGGGCTGAGTTGAAAATCGACCAACCTCAGATTTCCTACTTCCTGGTTGGATTTTTTTCTCAGGTTTTTGCCTGCCATATGTGTTCTGTTATACACAGACATCATTCAAACAGTTTTAGAAACTTCAGAGTGTTTTCTATCCAAATATACTAATACTATGCATATATTAGCAACTGGGACTGAGGAGCAGGCAGTTTACTCTGGGCACCTCTGGGCACCTTATTCATCCAAGCTACTCAATACTGCCCCCAGCCATAAGAAGTTAAATGTTTGGGGCTGCTGGTGAACCATGATGTGCTGGCATAATCAAAGTGACTCTGGAATTTTTTGGGTTTCCATCCAATTGATGAGAGATTTTCATCTAAATATTCTAAAATGTTCATTTAAAACAATATGCCATTTCAGAGTTTCCTTTAAGAAAATTTGCCAACGGACAACATGACAGGGAATATTTTAATTTAACGGACATTTACAAAATTTAACAGATATCCATATGCATTCAGATCCGACCTGTCACAGCCAGCGCCATCAATAAACGAGAAATTTTGGTCAAATTAACCACATTTACGTGCCCTTAAAAACCGCTATAAAAAAATACAAAAACACTATTCCTTGTGTTTTGGTGTGTAGCATATGCAAAACTTTTTTAGCCCAAAAATTTTTTTGTATTAATTTTTAGGCTACTTTGTCCACCTTACAGTTCAGCTGTCATAGATTTCAGCACTAAATGTATCACCCTATGCATGGGCCTATAGGCTTAGGTGTCCACTGTATGATAGGGTTGGGCAGTTTCCAGATTTTCATATCATCATACCATCCTTCTCTCATTCCGATATTTACGGTATTACTGGTTTAGTACACAAGAGGTGCCCCKKAAAAAAGACCATTGGGCATCTGTTACCAGAATGCTAACACAATTAGCAGAAGTAATAGTGAATTTCCATGGAGGCCGGCTTGCTAAATATGCTAACGAGAGCAAACAAATTGCAAAGACAGGCAATCCAGCTCATAAAGTCATACTGTAGACATTACCGAATGTCATTTTTGTTGAGTTTGGARATTTACAAGAGAATGTGATCGAGATACATTGTGCAAATGAATGTAGTTTTGATGCATMCTTGTCTGCTCTGAAGCAGCATGTGTGCACACTGTGTCTTTCTGGAATCCCTAGGACAAAGGGCCTGCCTGCTCTGCTTGGAGAAGATGGGGGAGGAGCAGACGGTCCAAGAACTGAGGAGAAAAAAACAAGGAAATCAAAAGAGCAGTAGCAGCTGTACAAATAACTCATCCAAAGGGAGTTGACTTCTCAAACACGGCAGAAAGCTTACACAATATGATGGCCCGTCACCTTATTAATTTAGTAACTTACTTAGATAACTAGCAAGTTAAACTTAGTGGTTGCGTTAACGCAGAATTCTTCATTTTTCACACAGGCATTCTATCAGCAGACAGCGCTCTGACTTTTTTTCTCCCAGTACTTTTCTCGGTGTAGCCAACCTACTTTTCATACAATTCAAGAATAACTTTGAGCAAAACATTAGGAATGTAGCTGGCCATGCATTTTTTTTGAAAAAAATATATTGCTTTCTCATTGTAAGCTCATTTACTTGTGTGGCTGCCAGCCAAATGTTTCTGAAAATGAAGCTATTTTCCACTGAATGTGTTGCACTAATGTATTTTCAATCCATTGAAGCAAAAAAACACTGACTTTCAATATAAAACCCACCCCTGTCAATACACAGCTGGACTCACCTGCTCCCGCTTTCACCCATTCTGTCATTTACTAACAAACACGAGACTGGCTCAACTGTTCTGGGGAACAATGGTAAGCTTCATAATGTAAAATAATGTGACAGGTGAAATGAAGAACGTGATCTGCTTCATCTCCTAACGTTGACTGCAGGTATTTACTTAAAAAATAGCTACAAATATAAAAATGTATTGAAAKCTTCAAGAAATTGTTTTGACGATATTGGAAAACCGTCAATACTGAAAAGTTTTACCGGCGCGCAACCAATTGTGCTAAAACCATCCCTGAGCTATTACCAAATACCCCAGTACACGATATATATGGTATACCGCTCAAGCCTACTGTATGACATATACAGAATATACAGTGCATTGGGAAGTATTAAGAACCCTTCGATTTTCCACATTTTGTTACGTTACAGCCTTAATCTCACTCACAATACCCCATAATGAGAAAGCAAAAACAGGTTTTTAGAGATTTTTGCAAATGTATTAAAAACAGAAARACCCTTTGCTGAGCAACTCAAAATTGAGCTCAGGTGCATCCTGTTTCCATTGATCATCTTCAAATGTTTCTACAACTTGATTGGAGTCCACRTGTGGTACATTCAATTGATTGGACATTATTTGGAAWGACACCCACCTGTCTATATAAGGTCCTACAGATGACAGTGTACGTCAGAGCAAAAACCAAGCCATGAGGTCGAAGGAATTGTACGTAGAACTCCGAGACAGGATCGTGACAAGGCACGGATCTGGGGAAGGGTACCAAAAAATGTCTGCAGCATTGAAGGTCCCCAAGAATAGTGTCCTCCATCCTTCTTAAATGGAAGAAGTTTAGAACCACCAAGACTCTTCCTAGAGCTGGCCGCATGGCCAAACTGAGCAATTGGGGGAGAAGGTCCTTGGTCAGGGAGGTGACCAAGAACCCAATGGTCACTCTGACAGAGCTCCAGAGTTCCTRTGTTGAGATGGGAGAACTTTCCAGAAGGACAACCATCTGTGCAGCACTCCACCAATCAGGCCTTTATGGTAGAGTGGCCAGACGGAAGCCACTCCTCAGTAAAATGCATATGACAGCCCGCTTGGAGTTTGCCAAAAGGCACCTAATGGACTCTCAGACCATGAGAAACAAGATTCTCTGGTCTGACAAAACCAGAATACAACTCTTTGGCCTGAATGCCAAGCGTCACTTCTGGAGGAAACCTAGCACCATCCCTACGGTGAAGCATGGTGGTGGCAGCATCATGCTGTGGAGATGTTTTTCAGCTGCAGGGACTGGGAGACTAGTCAGGGAAAGATGAATGGAGCAATGGAGCCTAATCCCAGAGAGATATTCCGGTGGCATGCTACAACACCAACATGCATTTCTTTATGTCAGATGGCTAATGCGTCTGCTATACAGATATAGACGCACAGAAGGAGGCTCTTTTGTAGATTTTCAATCGGAATATTTTGCATAAAGATAAGCATTATATTGTTATATTATAGGAGTAACTCTGGTAGGCCTGAAACAGACTTCCTTACCTCAAATTCGTCTGAGTCAGTTGGAGCGCCAGGGTGCATTGCCTTCATATGTAGGCTTGCAGTAGCTAAAGCTTAATAATAGCCGCACCATACCAAACCTTCACAAACTTTTCTAAACTTTATTAGGGTAATATCAAAAGTAAGTCAAGCCATTGTTTATAGGGGAAAAAACGAGCAGAAGAGTGAATGTAAACCAGGGAAAAACTCACTACCCTCCCGTGCCCAATAAAAACCACTCAACCCTCCCCAAAGCATTCTGGACCACACCACCCCCAGTGAATATCGATCTGTCCCTAAGAAGCTATTTTTGTCTGTTTTCAATTAAAATTTTGAAAAATAATCACAGTACCCAGAATTGATTTGATATTGAGATCAAAATGGCTGCATAAAAATAAAACCAAACATGTTTGAAAATATCGGGACGGCTCAAAGACAGGAGCCCTCGGATTGCGTCTCTGCCTAGCTCACATTAAACGAGCCCCGAGTAGGCAACGACATGGGGATTGTCTCTGATCTCAAAAACTTGTCTGGGAGAGCTAAATCGTGGCCAAAATCGTGTAGTGTACACCCGGCTTAAAGCATCCAAAGCATCCATGCAGCAATTTAGAATCAAACTTCTCCAAATTGTCTGAGACATCATACCGTATATTATATGGACAGCTTCTCTCTTCTCAAATCAGGCCAAAATTCCATGTTTCCATCTATGAAAAATGTCTGGTTACTAGCGCTCTATCATTATAGCAATCATTCTTTCACTGTTGTTTCGTTTCTTCGTGGAATGCATCACTAAAGGCCTCTGTACCGTTATTTCCCAAACCACTATCATTTTGCTCAAGCGGCGATCTCCACATGCAATCTGCATCTAGTAGTAGTAGGACACATCTCCTGTCGGGAATAGGAACCAGACACCTGTCTGTCGCAGGGGGGCTCTTTACGGAGTAACACGCTGGAAGCAGCCAGGCAAAGCAAAGCATTGGAGAGTGAAAATGCATCCCGGAATGAGAGAAGTTAAATAAGGGAACATATTATATCTTCTAGCCTTCGGGGACTAATAATCATCATGCTCTCTTCCGTGTCGACTCCATCATTACTGACACCTGGGGACAGTAATCACACCTTAAATGTGATCTCTGGGTCTGATGACAGCTTTAAGATTGATAATTCCTCTAAATATCCCGATATCACAGTGTATGAGGGTGATAGGAAGGTAGTTTGGCATTGGCTGTTTTTTATGTCTGTTAGGCAGTGTGACAGTCAGTAAGGTTCCTTTTGGTTACAGTACTGTCAGCTTGGAGGTCCATCTGCTAAATAAGTTCCCGGGGTATCAATAAAATGTAATATTTTAAGTCCTAGGGGAAATAACACCATTCATGCTGCTGTGTGCCATATTGACAATGTGCCTGATGTTTGCACTATAGGCCACTGTAAGATATTAACACGTTTTGAGAGGATGAAGACTGAATGTTGCCATCGGGGTAAAGACTGAACACGATATTGGATTGAAAATAGACTTTGTTAAGGGAAATAAGATGATGTTGAGACATAATCGTGAAACAGGGAAAGCGCATTTTGATGGTGTAGTTTGACCAACGCTTACAACAGTACTACTGGCAGAATCAAGCCAGCCACTTCAATACTGCTTATTGATTGTCAGAACACGGAGTGTATTACCGCCTTATTGATTTTAATAGTGGGCAGATGAGCATTGAATGAGCGAGGCCTCATACACTCCACACTTCATATGTTGTATGTAAATAAACACATACGGTATAGAACAGCTAGATTTCTCTTTAGAAATCTCCAGTGCATTGCATTCTTTTAAATAGGGTAATTCCTCACAAACGAGTAGGGCCCCACTAGGAAGAAAGCCCACTCCAGATGGAGAAAACCACTGATTAATTAAATATAACATCTCAGAGTGTGTTAGA
This sequence comes from Salvelinus sp. IW2-2015, assembly GCF_002910315.2. Taxonomy (NCBI): domain Eukaryota; kingdom Metazoa; phylum Chordata; class Actinopteri; order Salmoniformes; family Salmonidae; genus Salvelinus; species Salvelinus sp. IW2-2015. The sequence goes on along the minus strand of NW_019942514.1, from coordinate 4,001,845 downwards.
TAATACAAAACACTTATTGGGGGAGTCCTCAAGAAACTACAACAAAACAAGGATCATTTGGAGGAAGGATTGTTGACATATTTTTTTACATTGGTATCTTGAACTTAAGAAATAATTAATTGAGGTTGGAGTATTTGCAACATTTTGGCCTTGTATTGATAGTGAATATCCCCAAAATCATGGTCTTGTTTTGTTTGTCGTAAGGAATCACCCAATAAGTGTTTTGTATTATCTAACACACTCTGTGGTTTCACTTTCTAGTGGGGCCCTATTACTAAACTATTCATTTTACAGATACTGCCCTCTTTAATCAATAATTTTCAGGAGAATATTGAATTGATTATGATGATGAGGTCAAGTAGAAGAACACACTCCATATGTATCTTCCCATCTAGAAAAGGATGGGACTTGTGTAATTGGCTTGCACAATACTTATCATGAGCAGATGCTGTTAATGTCCCTCATGCACTGTTATTCATGAATACGACTACATCAAGCTCCACCATGCCCGACCCATGGAGAGGTACAAAAGTAAATGGATAGTGTACTTCATATATTTCCCAATGCGTCCAAAGTTCTTTTAGACTTCATTTTAAGGAAGCCAGCTATTATACATATTATATCAAAAAAAAAACTGTATTAAGATTCACCACAAATTACGGCAAAGAGCCAGAGTGGGGTAGGTATCCAGATGGATGCCCTAAAATCTGTCTTCAATTACTCTCAACTAACATCGTATTCCAGCTGAATTCTGATTAGCTGATCTGGCAATTTAGTGAGCTGCATGGTGCTAGAGAGCACTTGTTCCACCTCTTGAGTGCAACCTTGCTACATCTGAGTAATGTGAACCTTTGATCAGGATCCTTATTATATATAAAAGCCCCCACCATTCAATGTTACATTGCCTTTTTCCACCATCTATATTAGACATGATAGACTCCTTAAAGGAGACGCAAAAAAAAACCCACAGTAAATCATAAAGAGAACTGAAATGAATGATAATGTGTTATAGCTCTTCGTAATTCTTCCTCCTATCCCAGCTGTCTGTAACCCCTTGGTGGGCTGTTTTGTCTGGCCTTGGTCCGTCCTCTGTGCAGCTACTCCCCTCTTGTGGCCACTCTCCAAACCATACTGTGGTGGGTTCCACATTTTCTGCTTAGGTCAACATGTTAAATGTTGGTCATGCACTTTGTAAAGCATTCAAAATGAAGTCTTAACGTTTATATTGCATAAGCTCTGCAACTCACAGGAGACACAGAGACCTCTAACCGGTCTCTCGTCTTCCTCTTCCCCTCTTTCTATATAATGCAGAGCACCGGGGAGCTCGAACCCTCCTCACCATTAACATATAGAGTCTTTATTTAAATCACATTCTGCTTCCCGTCCATTCAGAGGAGTGATGGCGGCAGGCTGCAGAGATGGCGTGGCGCTTGAGCCTGATTGAGATTCAATTTTGATTGTTTGATCTGATTGTAAACAATGGCCTGATGGATAAGATCTCATTACAATAGAAAAGTGAGGGTTTAATTTCCTGTGCATGTTCCATCTTTGTTAACGTCAGGGACAGCAGGTCGTCAACTGCATTTAAAGGCCTTTGCTCCCTGGCTATGCATTTGGTGACATAAACAAAGCCTTTGGCTCACTGGGTTAACGGGATTAGGCTTGGCACAATTCTGGAGCCAGTTTGGGTTCTTGGGGGCATTAATAGAGTAAGCGGGCCTCGCCATTGTAAATGTACAATGACTTAAAGGGATGTCATGTAGATTGGAATGGGGCAGGGGTTCCAACGCATCCAGCTAACTATTAACATAATTCACTTATTTTCTCGCATCGTTATCGAAATAAATGATCCCACTAGGAAAACTCGTGAAATGATTCACAGAATAGCACTGCAGATGTTTGCGTTGTGTGTCAGTATGCATCAGGCATGAAACATGGAAAAACACTGAGGCTTCGATGTTCTGACGACATATCCATCCATTCAACGGAACCAAATAATAATTCAATTAAAATGTAAAAAACTGTTTACACACACACACACACACACACACACACACACACACACACTGAGTGATAGTCATCACCACAGTCCCTCTCCTCAGAGACCGCATCTCATCCATCTGTCACTCAGACACACACACACACAACCCTCAATGCGTTCACTCTGTTTGTCTCATTTACATCCTTAACACACTCTAAATGTCCCCCTGCTGCCTTCCCTAGGTCTAAGGAGGAACACACACTCACAGGCACTTCCACTTACAAATGATGCTCTCTAAACAGCCTCGTTTGACTGTGTGTATCCTTGTTGTAATCCCCAGTAGAGGCCCATAGTGTTCCCTCTGAGCCTGTGGGGACCGTGTAGTTTACTACCGCAGCAGCAGGAGGGGAAGAGGCAGGGCACTGGAGAGTTATACCTCCACTGCATGATCATTACCATGCTACATTTATATTGATTGCTGTAGTTTAATAGCTAAACGTCAGTTATTCCCCTGGCGCAATGGCCGCGTATGTACGATACCGTGGTGGAGCTGTTAATGCAGCTGCAACATGTGCACTGTGTTTGGTGTAGATATGGTCGTATTATACAGTACCGGTATATGAACATATTAATGACTTAATATATGAATGGACAAAGCCATCGATCACGTGACGGCATTCATTCCTATGTGAAGACTCAATAACGCATTGTAGCCAAAATAAGTCAGTTACGATGGCATCTCATGGAGACATAACATGCAATGTTTGAGGCTAGCTCAGTGCTGCCCCCTCTCATTGAGTAGCTCAAGTTGAAGGTTGACCGGGATACTGCAGGCTGCCATTAGAAACTAAATTATCCTTATAACTTATTCTGTGTGCGATTTTTAAATAATCGGTTCAAGGACATACATCTGGTGTATTAGAAGCAATTATTGGTACCATGATTGTCTTTTAATTTTAATTTACACAAAGATTGACATTTTTCCGTTCATTATAAATGCGGGATCTTGTTTTCTGCTAACAATGCCTGCAGTACCACAGTTGGCCTTGAACTTCAATGGATTTAATTRTTTTTTTATTTAACCTTTATTTAACTAGAGAAGTCAGTTAAGAACAAATTCTTATTTACAATGACGGCCTACACCGGCCAAACATGGGCCAATTGTGCGCTGCCCTATGGGACTCCCAATCACGGCCGGTTGTGATACAGCCTGGAATTGAACCAGGGTGTATGTAGTGACACCTCAAGTGCTGAGATGCAGTGCCTTAGACTGCTGCGCCACTCGGGAGCCCTCAACGAGAGGGGGCAGTAGTTCTCCCCTGGAACCTGTTCCCCTCACCCATCCCCCACCTTGGCCTTTCAGCAGTGATTGTAAGTGGATGATTTGTAGAGCTCGAGGATGTCGTAGTACATCATCCTCGCACGTGAGAATGGTAGAAGAATTCGATTTGATTTGACTTTGAGTGGAAAACGTGTGGAGAAGGTAGAAGTGGAAGTGGTGGCGCTAGTACAAGATGTTTCCAAGCTTTTTCCTGCATGTGCTCGCTGGGCTAGCTAAAGTTGCCTCCTCTACACTCCCGCAGGCAACTCTCATCACATTTATGCATATGTGCTTGCCCTTGACATTATCATCAGCAGATGTGCTGAGGCCCTGAGGTAAGGTTGAAATACTGCTGAGGCTTTCGAGAACGAGTGACCTGCTTCAGAGTGTCCGAGGGCTAAATACGCGCTGAGAGATGGAGGAGATGAGGAGAGGGAAGAGAGGAAGAAGGAAAAGCTCAGTAACCGAACCCAACAGAACGACCCCTCCGGGGACGGCAGTAATTAAACAGTGATTAAATTAAGGGGCGATGCAGGCAAAACACTGGCTGATTGACAGGCAGCCAGCCTGTAAGGCTGTTCCTCTGCTCTCTGTAGGGTTAGGTTCTGTAGAGGTGGCAGAGCAACTTACCAATGACTATTTAAGCATTTGTTTCCATTGACCTCCAATTACTCTTTCAAAAATCTATTCTCGAAAACAGTTTTCTTTAACTGTGTCGGGTCAACAGATCAGTGTACATGTATATCTGCTGAGACTGCTGTGTTGTAGAGAACTGAGAGTACATCGAAAACAAAGTATTCACTCAAATAGACTGTATACAGGCATTGCGTCTCCAATGCTATCAGTGCTCTTTCAGATAAACTCACAAACTACACAGAACAATCACTTGGAAGAATGCCTTTATAGACTTTGCCCAGAGAATACAATTAGTGTTTACTTCAGATAAACTCACAAAGTACAATCCCAAGCCACCACTGTACTCACTCCACCGGTCTACTTGCTTTCTCTGCAGTCTGGAGTAGGTCAGCTTTAGAAACACCTTATAAACACTCTCCTCCAAGGAGTAAATGCCATAAATTACCTGTGTCAACCCGAAAGCAAATGCATACAGGAGCTGGAGAAAAACACTAATAAAAACCGATTTTACAAAACAATCAGATAAATCTAAACACCGAAATTGCCTTTGGGTGGGAGAACTAGGTGGGAAAACTAGGATTCTCCACACGTCCTCTTTCCTGTGTTACCAGGCCGCCTCAGGACCTCAGGCTGTATTGTATAGATTTTTATAAAGCAGTTCTTGTGCTTATGAAACTACGTACTGAAGGTCCTTAAACAATCCTTTAAGTCATCTGACGGTAAAGAAGATCCTCTTAGCGTCTAATACAAATTCAAATAGCACCACGGTGATGGATTATGGGGCAGACTCAGAATGGTGGGCTACTTTGGAGGATGACTTGGAGATGACAGCTATTGATGAAGTGCTCAATGAGAGGAGCGCGTGCGAAAGGCCAGCCAGCACAAGCACATGACAGAACCATACACATACAAGGCTCAGCAAACAGACAGAGAGCCTGGCTATAGCAGCTCCCTTATGTAACGGTGCGAGCGCACGTTTACTGTCTTGTATGTGCCATAGTGAGGTCAAACACATCTTGTTCTTATTTCTCTGTGTCCTTTCTTTGAAGTAACTTGTCGTTTTATGTTTGCTGACCGCACAAGTTGAAGTTGCACAATATTGTCGGCTACTCTAGGCCCATTAGTGAGTTTGTAGAAGACAATACCATACTGCCATACAAAGAACGTGTTTTCTGAATGTGTTTTGTCGACTTAGTTTCAGAAGTACTCGTCTAACCACAAAGTAAAAAGTTTTGTACAACATTCCAAAGCCTAAGTCCTTTGRTCATTGATTTAACAACAGCACAGTGGGGCACCTGGCCCTTACCTACTCCCGACGCTGGCATCAGGGCGATGAGGGAGGATGTTCTCAAAGATAACATGTGTATCTAATTTCCCGGTGAAACACAGCGGGATTCGGAGGAGCAAGTCTCTAAAGCATGCATTACTGGGTCTTACTGTGTTTTGTCAGAGTTTGTGATGATGCCATGCGAAGACGACTGCTGCCGTAATGGCAACAGCGCTGCCAGCCTGACCGACCTCATCATCCTTGACATTTACCACAGCGCTGAGCTGCACTCCCTCAGTCTCTCTCTGTCTCTCCCTCTCTGTCTCGCTCTCTTTTCTCAGTAAACAAATGCTGATTTACCACAGCGGTGAGCTGCACGCTCTCTCTGTCTCTCCTCTCTCTCTCTCTCATCACAGTAAACAAACACTCTTATTCTGATTCGTATCAGTTGTGTAACAGGGCCCCAGAAGTAGAACCTAAYAGCCGAGGAGGACTTTCTTTCAGAGAGGAGGGGAAACAGCGGGAAAACTGATCTGTGCAGACTGCCATCTAACAAGGGTATCGGAGACTAATCTCAAAGGAAAGCTGTCTGATGAAACCAAGCTGTAAATGCTTGATAAAGCTTTCATAAATATGCAATTGCTGGGGCTAATAGCCATTGCTAAAACCTGGCTCAGCCCTCATTATCRGTAGGCTCCGCTGAGAGGCTGTTGCGTGCAAAGGGTGAAGGGGAATAAGTAAAATCCCTACATTAGCCTCCGAAGACTACAGCCCTCTTTGATCAGGTGCTCGTGAATCAGTCAGATTTTCAAAACAAGCAAGGGTTAAGCTACCGTGTTGTGCTGAGTCAATCTTTAAGTGAAGATGTTCATCGCATTTCATCTAAAATGTTCATCTCGTGTTTAGCTCAGGTTAAATGTTTTTTTTAAAACATACATTTAAAAAAAAGCATAATGATCTACACAGACTAGCGATAAAGATAATGGATAGTGAAGATGTAGGATTATTTGCATAGCAAAGTTGAGCAAAACTTGCAAGGATCTGGAACATTTGTCCAAAGTAGGAAAGAAGGGGAAAATGCTTTCAATATGCAATTTCTCGTACAGGAATAGCATTGATAAAGGCGCTATGTGACTTGATTACCTCTTGACATTTCTATTCATGAGTAAAGGCGGTGCTAGATAAGGCAATCATCACGTTGACACAATGTAAATATATAAATATGTATAAATATGCTTATTTATCCCTGGGCTCCAGATAAAAGCAAGGGAAATGCCTGAATGGACAATGTCTCCACATCTCTGCACGGGGGCTTGCCTGCTGGTAAGAACCTGACAGCAACATCAACGTAACCTTCATTATCGCCGAGTAATGTTCATCACAACGGCTGTATTTATCCATAAACCCAAAGTCTCACACACAATGAGAAATGGGGGAGATAAGGTGCGGGAGACCATTTCTCTTGACATTCACGACAGAAAACTCATCAGTCATGTTGTCAGAGGCAGTGGTCTGGACTAGTTTGGGATTTATGAGGAATAATGAGGGGTTGGAAATAGCTGTAAGGCTGTGCCTTTACTTTGGTACAGAGCTGTTGGGAGTGTTGTGTATTGGGGCACACGCTCTGCATAAAAACCAATTTCTTTTGTCAGTGACCCTTGCACTGATTTCTCATCCAATCTTTCTCCATGTTTTGGGGTTTGGGTGTTCTCTGTTGGAGTTGAGGCTGAAAAAAAAAAGACATTTCCGCCTCACATGATAAAGTAGTTGAGTGCTTCTGATATGTATATTTCAAATAGAAGGGGGAGAAAATTGCATACTTTATGCTTTCCTTTGATGTATTTTATGTTTGTGTATTTTTATCTTCCATGTATTGTCTATCAAATAGATGCTTGATGTTGGTAACCATTGACACGTTCTCTATTTTTTTTGACAGAAACACCAAAAGGATCTCACGCATTCTGATAACAGCTTTTGTCAAGTTGTCAAGTTTTTCTTTTGAGAACGTGAACGTCAATGACAGATGGCCCCAGTGAAATTGTAAACGTTGGACAAACTCAAACTACCGTCTATGTAACAATTAGCCATTGTGATAATATGAATATGGTCAAAATACAATATTTACTGCAATGACATTTGAAAGTGGATTTCAGTATTGTTGTGAGAGGGATAATATGGCCAAACTGTACGAATGGCACAACTATATAAACGTAAAATATTTGATTGAAGAGGCCCCTAATGGGGTCCCTATGGAACCCTACAGCACCACATTATTAGTCAATTTCAAGATACTCTGAATTATCAGGTTTGTTAATTACTATTCTTAATATATCTTCCAAGTGTGCCAGAAGATATAGCCTAACTACCTATTACATCCTAATGAAGTGTTCGACATACATTTGTATCCTATATATAACTGTTTTACAGGATTGCCTGAAAGCAGGTCTGAGGTTTTATGTGGTATTTTACAGTGGCTACATTAGTGGGCAGAGAGGTTGGGGCAATTTCAAATTTAAGTGCATTAGTGAGGCCCCTTGAAGCTCAACGGCGCTTTGATTAGAGGGGAAATTAAGTCAAATGTTTGTCACAGAGGAGAAGAGACGGTGGATAGACAGTGACATTATTACCTTAAAACGCAGGTGAACACTTGATCACTTCTGRCTCGTGCTGCTCTGGGAAATAGAAAGGCAGTAATAGCAAGTAACGCATTAAGGATCAGAGGGAAAGGCTGAGTACTTGTCAAGCATAGGCTACTATATGAACATACTTTTGAGATAGGGTTCAGTCAAATAGAAGTAAGTGCTTCTGTAGGGGTTTGGTTAATGGAGAGCTATTCAAACCAACATCACATTTAAGACGCTGAGCARATTAATATTTGTTTGAAGCCTTATTTTTCATGTCAATTACTTTTTTTTAAGACTGCCTCATTGTTATGTTTTGTCTGKATTTACCCGCATACTTTGACTAACTCATATATGCATATTACTCTCTGTGCTGTAAATGTAAAAGTTTTTATACAATAACAGGCTCGGCATTTTCCTTAAATTCATTGTTGACGATACACCGGTCAAATGTACCTGTATGCACTGCTGTGAGAACCCTCTAAAAGCCCATTTGTATTGTTCTTGTTGTTGCTTTTCTCCAGTTGTTTAGCGCCAGGGTTCAGTGACACCATATTGCTTTGTCATAGTGCTAACATTAATGTAGACAAAGCCAAGTCGGCCAAATCTCAGCGCTGCGAGCCCACACACAACCAACCCGTTGCTTTTTCAGCAGGAAGTACACAGGAGAGCAAGGCATTTTTCCCAATGCATTTAGATGAGACCTTCAACAAAGGTCTCTAATGCAGATATCAATGATCCCGGAGAGAAGCTATCGGAGCGAAATTGGCTGTCGGGTAGATGTCACCCTGTGCATGAAAAATGACGGATCCCATTTGTAAAGCCGTGCTCTTCCAGCCCACATCGTTGGGCTTTCACAGAGGTCTGCCAGTGGTCATTAAAACAGGAAGCGGCCCAATGACTTTGCCGGCAAATAACAAGTGAACTGGTTAAATTGGCARTTTAGCACTGCCATTCCATCTGGTTGTCAGGGAATTCACAGAGGACTTAGAGAATTCAATGTTGAATTCAACATAGATTAATATCATGCCCTTTGTTTTTCATCTACCATTCATTTGTTGTATTCCCCAAAGGAGAAAAAAACCAATATGCATCAGCTCCAAAGGCAGACAAGACTGCAGCCTTTCAAGGTTCCTTGACAAGATGGTGTGTTTAGATTTGACGGTTTAGGGGTGCCATTGACACTACTGTGGTGTTTGTCCTTGTTATGATGACTGTAATAGAGCACACATCCTAAACCAACACACTACATAAATACAATACTACACTATCCATAGGGCCAGATGTCACAGCCGATGCTGGAAGAAGACCAAGGTGCAGCGTGGTGAGCGTACATTTTCCTTTTTATTTAAAATGTCGCCAACAAAACAGCAAATGAAAGAAACAACCGTGAAGCTTACAGGGCATTAGTGCCACAAACAAAAGTCAACTACCCACACTGAAAGGAGGGAAAAAYGGCTACCTAAGTATGGTTCCCAATCAGAGACAACGATAGACAGCTGTCCCTGATTGAGAACCCAGCCAAAATATAGAAACATAGAAAACAAAACATAGAATGCCCACCCCAAATCACACCCTGACCAAACCAAATAGAGACATACAAAGGCTCTCTAAGGTCAGGGCGTGACACCAGAAGACTTCTGTATTACAGTACAGAACATACTGTCCTTCAGAATATCAAACTAGCCTAAACTCCAACTTGTAGTGCAGTTCTTTATGTTTGTTATTGGTTATTTGGTTGACATAACACATTTATCATAGAGTTAAGCCATTGGGAATTGAGAGTCAAACTCATTAGTGCTACTGTAGCCACACGTCCAAAACAATATTGCTGAGACCTTGGAAACGTTCCTCAAACTTCCGTCCCAATGTCCAGCAGCAGCTCTTCTACACATGCTGACACTGTGGTTTGTATGATGGAGACTTTGGGAAGCCTCTTGGTCTGCTACTGTTAAACGCTGTGCCCTTGAGGGGAAGAGGTACATTTGCTAAGTTAATCACATAATGAGGCCAATTAAACATTGGAGAACTCAGGTGAAATGAGAGCCACCTCAGAGCCTGCAGCTAAATGAGCCTGATTTCCCCCTCTGGCCAGGGAGTGGAGTAGACTGCCCAATCTCAGCTGCTACAACCTCCACTAATCACAGCTAAACTAAAACGATCAAATATGCCGACATGGATACTGACATACTGTTGATCTTAATAATAACCTATGTATCCTGGATTATATTTGCTGTTGCCATGGTTTACAGGCATACATGTAAACATTATTATTGTGGCTGATACAAGATTATTGGCCCCAGTGTTTAAGAGCTGTCATAAAAACCTTGACCCCTTCTTGACCTTTGTCAGAACAAACGCTTAAATCCATAATCGTTTTCGGCACTTTATCGAGACGTGTCATAAACAACCACTTGGTTAAATCCTTATCCAGAGAGCCACTATTTACTCCTTCTAATGTATACCCTCCCTAATATAATTTGGGGGGTGTGCTGACAAGAGTGTCTCTCTGCTGGAGTGCACTCGGATAGCCTACAAGTGCATAAATCTCTTCAGCTTCATTTATGGGCTTAAGTGGTCTCATACCTGCAGGTACAGTGAGTGATCTTAGCACATACCTTTAACGAGGAGGACTCTGGAATGGCCGAAGGAAGAGATGGTCAGGGTTATAAACTGAAGGAGAAGACCATGGGTAAGATATATCACATATTTATATTCTCCTGCTGACAGCCACTCCTCTTGGATAGAGGAGCACTAAAACGAACTGGAAACTGGAGTGGATGAAGAGGGAGACAGCCATTTTGAATCCCCTTCTGCCCTGTCCCTATCATTTGAGACACCTCCGTAAGAGGCAATTAAGGAAGTGAGGACAGCATTACATTAAAATATGAATACACCAAAGAGATATAGGGCTATAATGAAAGGATATTTCATCACCATTATCAGAGCTTTATAAAATACCTACTGCCCATGCTGTCTATCCAGTAATCTGGGTAGTAGAGTAAGATGGACAAGGAAAATGACACCGGACACATTTTACCAGCTCATATTGCAATGATTTGTTAATCAAATGCACAACGACAGTGGGAAATGTGACGCAGGGACTAAACCATCGCCGTGATTTAAACTTAATCCGTCATTATCCCGCCTTTGAAGTAACCTCGCCGGGCATGTTCCCACGGTGACCCAGAAGCACTCTCGCCGTTTGCTCATTAACCAGGATGAAATAGTGCCGGTGCGTGGCGTGCTGCACAACTTTGATGCCTACACACGTCCAGCATTCAGCCCAGGCGAAAACATTATGGTTTTTAATCAATTATGGCACTCACCTTTGTGGCAGTACATTTATTAGATCTGATAGGAACAGCTAAGGGACGACATTCCGATCGCGTGCTGAGATTGAAATGAAGGTTGGGGTTAGGCATTCTAGACAAAGATGGCAATATCACAGAGCATAGCGTATTGTAAAAATCCTCACGATATGAGCCAGGTTATAATTCCCACCAAGTGGGTTAACCCTATTGGCGCGATGCGTAGGATGTTCGCCTTTCACCCCGGAGACCCGTGTTGGCTTCCCTGCTCCGCCGTTCACAATAATATCATATGGCCGCCTAGGCCTGGCTGAATTTACAGTTGAAGTCGAAAGTTTACATACACTTAGGTTGGAGTCAATAAAATTTGTTTTTCAACCACTCCACAAATTTCTTGATAACAAACTATAGTTTTGGCAAGTCGGTTAGGACATTACTTTGTGCATGACATAAGTAATTTTTCCAACAATTGTTTACAGACAGATTATTTCACTTATAATTTACTGTATCACAATTCCAGTGGTTCCGAAGTTCACATACACTAAGTTGACTGTGCCTTTAAACAGTTTGAAACATTCCAGATAATGATGTCATGGCTTTAGAAGCTTCTGATAGGCTAATTCACATCATTTGAGTCAATTGGAGGTGTACCTGTGGATGTATTTCAAGGCCGACCTTCAAACTCAGTGCCTCTTTGCTTGACATCATGGGAAAATCTAAAGAAATCAGCCAAGACCTCAGAAAATAAATTGTAGACCTCCACAAGTCTGGTTCATCATTGGGAGAAATGTCCAAACGCCTGAAGGTACCACATTCATCTGTACAAACAATAGTATGCAAGGATAAACACCATGGGACCACGCAGCCGTCATACCGCTCAGGAAGGAGACGTGTTCCGTCTCCTAGAGATAAACGTACTTTGGTGTGAAAAGTGCAAATTAATCAGCAAAGGACCTTGTGAAAATGCTGGAGGAAACAGATACAAAATGATCTATATCCACAGGAAAACGAGTCCTATATCGACATAACCTGAAAGGCCGCTCAGCAAGGAAGAAGTCACTGCTCAAAAACTGCCATAACAAAAGCCAGACTATGGTTTGCAACTGCACATGGGGACAAAGATTGTACTTTTTGGAGAAATGTCCTCTGGTCTGATGAAACAAAAATAGAACTGTTTGCCCATAATGACCATCGTTATGTTTGGAGGAAAAAGGGGGAGGCTTGCAAGCCGAAGAACACCATCCCAACCGTGAAGCACGGGGGTGGCAGCATCATGTTGTGGGGTGCTTTGCTGCAGGAGGGACTGGTGCACTTCACAAAATAGATGGCATCATGAGGTTGGGAAATTATGTGGATATATTGAAGCAACATCTCAAGACATCCGTCAGGAAGTTAAAACTTGGTCGCAAATGGGTCTTCCAAATGGACAATGACCCCAAGCATACTTCCAAAGTTGTGGCAAAATGGCTTAAGGACAACAAAGTCAAGGTCTTGGAGTGGCCATCACAAAGCCCTGACCTCAATCCCATAGAAAATTTGTGGGCAGAACTGAAAAAGCGTGTGCGAGCAAGGAGGCCTACAAACCTGACTCAGTTAGACCAGCTCTGTCAGGAGGAATGGGCCAAAATTCACCCAACTTATTGTGGGAAGCTTGTGGAAGGGTACCCAAAACGTTTGAAGGCAATGCTTTAAAGGCAATGCTACCAAATACTAATTGAGTGTATGTAAACTTCTGACCCACTGGGAATGTGATGAAAGAAATTAAAGCTGAAATAAATCATTCTCTCTACTATTATTCTGACATTTCACATTCTTAAAATAAAGTGGTGATCCTAACTGACAGAGAATTTTTACTCTCCTAACAGAGACTTTTTACTAGGATTTAATGTCAGGAATTGTGAAAAACTGAGTTTAAATGTATTTGGCTAAGGTGTATGTAATCTTCCGACTTCAACTGTATGTTGCAGGTAAATGATAGCTGTTATGAAAGTTCATCACAGCGATGAAATGAAATTAATCTATCAAAAAGACATGGGTTGCCATTATGCAACATGGTAGCCAATCAGAGGTATTATTGGGAGGACGTGAAAATCATGAACTGCATGCAGAGCAAGGCAACAGTCTAATCCCTTTGGTGAAAACCAGTCAAAATTCCCACATAACTGGGAGTTCATCATGCAACTTTAGACATGTTGTCAACACCCAATACAATATAACATGTATCCTATCATAATAATAGCATGTGAGAATGTAGTAGGAAACAAGTGTAGTTCATACAGTCCTAAAGGTTTTATATAAATACAAAATGTTAAATAAATCCATTGTCTCTGCATTTCATTTTATGTCCACCTCTCAATGTTTTTTGCACAATAACCTTACTATTGAATATAAACCAGTATACACCAGTGTTTTTTAGCACTACATGTCCCATAGAGCACAGCAGTAATACTCATCATACCATTTTTGTCAGGAATTCAGTCAGGCTTTCAATGTAATGCTGAGTTGTAATAGTAGAATGCACAATGCACAAGGTGCAATTGGGCAGTTTTGCTCGGGTTATGTCATTCACTGACAGACCTTAGAGAGCTATTTATAACCGGTCAGAAATGTCCAGTTGATCAACTATCCTATGTTAGTTAGGTAGGTAAGTTAGGCTAACCAGCCTGTTTAAATCTTGTAGTTATTGATGCCAGATGAAGTGCACATGGGGGCCTCAACCCTCAGGGGGCCCCAATTGATTTTATTGAGTCCCRCAGGTATCGTATGAACACACCAGTGGAGGCTGCGGAGGGGAGGACGGCTCATAATAATAGCTGGAATGGAGTCAATAGAGTGGTATCAACCACATGGAAACCACGTCTTTGATTTCTTTAATACCATTCCATTTACTCCATTCCAGCTATTATTATGAGCCGTCCTCAGCAGCCTCCACTGGAACACACATAAGGCATGACAAAATGTGTAGAATTGCACGTAATTAGCTTAAAACTGCAACAGTTTCTCTCCACCCCATGTGAAAATGTGTAGAATTGTAGGAAAAGAGCTTAAAAAACGGCAACATTTTCTTTACGCCAACAAGAGGGGTGTGAACAGTTTGAGGTCGCTTGTGACGCGAAGTGGGGGTTTGTTACTATGCTGATAAATGAAAAATATCCATCCGGACCTTTCCCATCTTGGAAATTTGTGTAACCGGGCCTTCTCAAATAGTAGAGTCCCTGCTGTACAGTAACCAACTCTACTATCTTGCAATATCACTTACTGAACCACTAGGAGTTTGAGAACAGGATTGACCTCAAAAGGAGTGATCACTCTTGCAGTTAGTAACACTGTAACACTACACAGATGCAATGATGTGGTAGACTAAGGTTACTGTACTCTCCCCAGGCTCAGCAATGTAATCAGCTCTGAGAAGCAGGCAGAATTTGAATATGGTTGCGTTTACACAGGTAGCCCAATTCAGATTGTTTTCTTCACTAATTGGCCTTTTGACCAATCACATCAGATCTTTTCACATCAGATCTTTTTCAGAGCTAATCTGAAGATCAGAATTGGGCTACCTGTGTAAATGCAGCCTATGATTTTTTTCTCATTTTTGATGGTATGGCAGTATTTGACAGTATTTTATATGTTTGCCCTCAGAAAATCCTCAATTCGTCTGGGCATGGACTGTACAAGGTGTTGAAAGTGTTCCAAAGGGATGTTGACTCCAATGCTTCACACAGTTGTGTCAAGTGGGCTGGATGTCCTTTGGGTGGTAGACCAGGGAAACTGTTGAGTGTGAAAAATCCAGGAGCGTTGCAGTTCCTGACGCAAACCAGTGCGCCTGGCACCTACTTGAATTGTTGATATCCCAGGGTAGTATGTGTTGTGTGTGCAATAGCCTGGGGATGACGTTACACCAATAAACACTTACTTGGATGAAAGCCCCCAACCTAAAGATGTTGGAAGTGTATTTCTTCTGGAGCCAAGTTACATGTTCCTCAGTATTCAAACAAAAACAAGCCATACTGTGCTGGGCCCAGTCAGGTCTTTGACACATTCACCCACTCCCCCACTGAAAGATTAGCCACAAAATATTGGCACCATTGTAACAGGTTGTAATCAAGCCCTGGTCTCCAGCATGGGAACAGAAGAGGAATACCTGATACTCCAAATCATCTTGGCTCTGACAGACACACAAGCTTCACAGGTCCATCAACCCATTTAAATACCTCTCGCACCCTACAATAACCGGTGGATCATGAGAGAGCCTTCATAAATCAGCAGAACATTAATAACCTGTTTATTGACATTTTATGTAGTGTCCTGTAATAGATCGTTTGAAGTGAGACACCTTCGGCCATTCATAACACAGCCATAAAGACTCTATATTGCATGACGCATTACTTAATTTACAGTCAGACACCGTTGGTCATTCATAACACGTACATAAATGCCTTATATCATATGACGTTGTACTTACTATAAAGTAAAACACCTTTAGTCATTTATAACACAAACTGTTCAAAAGTTTGGGGTCACTTAGAAATGTCCTTGTTTTTGAAAGAAAAGCAGATTTTTTTGTCCATTAAAATAACATCAAATTGATGGGAAATACAGTGTAGACACTGTTAATGTTGTAAATGACTGTTGTAGCTGGAAACGGCAGATTTTTTTATGGAATATCAACATAGGGGTACAGAGGCCCATTATCAGCAACCATCACTCCTGTGTTCCAATGGCACGTTGTGTTAGCTATTCCAAGTTTATCATTTTAAAAGGCTAATTGATCATTAGAAAACTATTTTGCAATTATGTTTGCAKAGCTGAAAACTGTTGTTCTGATTAAAGAAGCAATACAACTGTTCTTCTTTAGAATAGTTGAGTATCTGGAGCATCAGCATTTGTGAGTACTTCCGGGTCATGGAATTTCGAAACCTTTCTAAATAAAAGTCCCCCACGTAATAGTATAAAAGTGTCAACAACCTGTATTTATTGATGATATATGAAAAATAATTGTCTAAACATTAACATTCATTCATATTTGTTCATATTTAAGTGACATTTGCGTTAAATGTGGGTTGTAAAAAAAAATCCAAGGTCATATAAATGGCCCCAATGCTAATCACTGCTACCAATGCCACATATTGGCTTATACAGCAAAAACTATTCTGGGTGCCCCAGTAAAAGTATTGAAGGGAGTACTCCATAGTAGAATGTATATATGGTGTCACTTCATGGGGTTCTGAATAATACGGAGTGGCTTTTTACTCCACCCAATCCATTGGCTGCCACAATGTGAATCACTGTATGGAACACATAATCATCAAATGTGCAATTACTGCGCTACAGAAAACCCTCCAACCAAACAACAGTGCAGGGCATGCTCACTGAATTAAAGGGCAATTACACTCAAAAATATATATACTGTATATTATAAAAAAATTCACAGACGTCAAAAGTCGTACCCTGATGTGGTTTAAACATTGTTGTGAACACAGAAAATCAAAAGTTGTTGTTTTTCTATCAGAAAAAGTGTGAGACAACCTGAAAAAATGGGGGAAATCCGAAACCTAAAAAAAATATTAGTACGCTATTTTTTTAAACTGATTTTAAAAGGCCTCGTTTTTTTCTGTGCATGACTGCACTTTAGAGTGTGTGTCATCATGCAGCACAGCATTTTGGGGAAAGTTGACCTCAGGTCCAATATTGACTATGCACTCAAGAGGGAAAGAAGTTGGGCTATCCTAGAAATGTTTTTTAGTAATATAATATATTGAATATAGCAGATAATTATTACCCCACTATTTCTCCCCAATTTTGATCTTGTCTCATCGCTGAAACTCCCCAACAGGCTAGGGAGAGGCGAAGGTGGAGTCATGTATCCTCCGAAACATGACCTGCCTATCCACGCTCCACCCACCAGCTTAACCCGGAAGCCAGCCGCACCAATGTGTTGGAGGAAACACCGTTCAACTGGCGACCGGGGTCAGCCTGCAGGCACAGGGCCTGCCACAAGGAGTCGCTAGGGCGCGATGAGTCAAGTAAAGCACCCCCCACAAAAACCCTCCACTAACCTGGACGACGCTGGGCCAATTGGGTGCTGTTCTATGGGACTCCCGGCCACGGACGGTTGTGGCACAACCCGGGAATGAACCCGAGTCTGTAGTAACGCAGTGCCTTAGACCTCTGAGCAACTCGGGAGGCCCTAGCAGACACCTTTTTTCCAAAGTGAGTTACAGTCATACGTGAATACCGTTTTATGTAGTGTTTATGAAGGCTTTATGAAGCCTTTATAAGCTTCATGTCATTTAAAGCGGGACCAAAAATTCAAACCAGTCCGTGCATAAATAACAATATCTATGTTAGTGAGCAATTCTCCTTTGTCAAAATAATCCATCCACCTGACAGGTGTGGCATATCAAGAAGCTAATTAAACAGCATGATCACAGGTGCACCTTGTGATGGGAAAAATAAAAGGCCACTCAAATGTGCAGTTTTGTCACACAGCACAATGCCACAGATGTCTCAAGTTTTGACGGAGCGTGCAATTGGCATGCTGACTGCAGGAATGTACACCAGAGCMGTTGCCAGAGAGTTGAATGTTAAATTCTCTATCATAAGCCACTTCCAATGTGATTTTAGAGAATTTGGCAGTACGTATGGCGTTGTGAGGGCAAGCGGTTTGCTGATGTCAATGTTGTGAATAGAGTGCCCCATGGTGGCGGTGGGGTTAGGTATGGGCAGGCATAAGCTACGGACAATGTACACAATTGCATTTTATCGATGGCAATTCATCCGCAGCCATCAATTTCTGGAAGCTGAAAATATCCCACTTTTTCCATGGCCTTCATTCTCACCAGACATGTCATCCATTGAGCATGTCTGATATGCTCTGGATTGATGTGTACAACAATGTGCTCCAGTTCCCGCCTAATTCCAGCAACTTCGCATAGCCATTGAAGAGGAGTGGGACAACATTCCACAGGCCACAATCAACAGGCTCACAATCACGACAGATCTTTTCACATCATATTTTATTCAGAGCTGATCTGATTGGTCACAAGACCAATTTGTGAAAAATAATATCAGAATTGTTTTGCCTGTGTAAACGCAGCCTTTGAAAAAAACATTTAAGGTTTATGTCCCTAGAGTTGGAAAATCTGTGATAGCATTGCATAAATGGTAGTTTTCTGTGTGTTATCACTGTTTCTTTCATCCCTCCGATAACTTTACCCTATGACAAACAACCCATGTCAATGGCATAATAAATCAATTTTTTTGTCATATGCGCCAAATTCAACTGATGTAGACTTTACCGTGAAATACTTGCTTTCGAGCCCTTCCCAACGATGCAGAGTTGGGAAAATAAAAGAGTAACAAAAGGAATTAAATTAAATACACAAGAATGGAGCTATATATAAGGAGACCAGTACCAGATCAATGTGCAAAGGTACATGGTTTTTAAGGTAGATTTTCAGTGCAGTTGGAAAGTATTCAGACCCCTTGACCTTTTCCACAATTTGTTACGTTACAGCCTTATTCTAAAATGTATTAAATCGTTTTTTTATTCATCAATCTACACACAATACCCCATAATGACAAAGCAAAAACATTATTTTAGAAARGTTTGCTAATTTATTAATGTTTTAACTGAAATATCACTTTTACATATTCAGACCCTTTACTCAGCACTTTGTTGAAGCACCTTTGGCAGCGATTACAGCATTGAGTCTTCTTGGGTATGACGCTACAAGCTTGGCAAACTTGTATTTGGGGAGTTTCTCCCATTCTTCTCTGCAGATCCTCTCAAGTTCTGTCAGGTTGGATGGGGGGAGCTGGCTGGGCCACTCAAGAACATTTAGACACTTGTCCCGAAGCCACTCCTGTGTTGTCTTGGCTGTGTGCTTAGGGTCGTTGTCCTGTTGGAACGTGAACCTTCGCCCAAGTCTGAAGTCCTGAGCGCTCTGGAGAAGGTTTTCATCAAGGATCTCTCGGTACTTTGCTTCGTTCATCTTTACCTCGATCCTGACTAGTCTCCCAGTCCCTGCCGCTGAAAAGCATCCCCAGAGCATGATGCTGCCATCACCATGCTTCACCGTAGGGATGGTGCCAGATTTCCCCCAGACGTGACACTTGGCATTCAGGTCAAAGAGTTCAATAATTTTTTATTTTATTTTACCTTAATTCATACAGGTTTTTCTCATTGAGATAACATATCTTTTCCAAGAGAGACCTGGTCCAATAGCAGCAGGGGGAACAACGTTTCAGACAAAACAACTTACATACACTAACACAACATTAAACAAAACTATAAAAACATATACAGTACAACAATTACATATTACATTAAAAACACGAAAGTCTTGAGTAAAAACAGCTGTCCTAAAGACAATTACACTCTTCTATGATATATACATCGATCAAGTGTTTAAATTCCACCAACGAAACTAGATCATCAAATTTTTAAATGTTCAGGAGAGAATTTCCAGACCACGGAGCTAAGTAACTAAAACTATTCCATACCATGACCTGTTCTAATTTTTGGTACTGTTAGAAGCAAATGAGAATGGGACCGTAATTGATATTTATTTACCGACATGACTAAAAAAGAACAGAGATAAAATGGAATTTTACCCAATATGGCCTTATAAATCAGTGTATACCAGTGTTTAAGCCTACGCAAGGTCAATGACGACCAGCCAACAGCGCTGTAATGTAATGTACATCGTACCAGCTCCTTCCTGGCCTCCAAAGAAAAACAAGCCTTATGCCGGTAATAAAAACCTATTCTCAGCTTCTGCTTCCTTATCCAGTTCTCTACATGCACAGTGAAACTCAGCTTATCATCAGCCCAAACACCCAAATATTTGTATACTGTAACTTGCTCTATAGTATTTCCAACCAATGTAGCAATGACATGATTAGTAACATGCCTGGCATTTGAAAATACCATGCGTTTTGTTTTACCCGAATTTAGAACCAGCTTTAAATCATACAGATTCTGTTGTATGATGTTAAATGCTCTTTGGGCATTTTCAAAAGCTAAAGATAAACTACTACCACTTGAATAAAGAACAGTATCATCTGCATAAAAATGAACATTCGCTGTTTCATACAAAATGAACAACAGTGGGCCCAAAATAGAACCTTGAGGAACACCCACCATTACACAGTGTGTATGATTTGATAGGTAATTTATAAACCAATCTAGAGCATGACCAGTAATTCCACAACATTTTAGCCTTTGCACTAACACAGCATGGTCCACAGCCTTCGACAACTCAATGAAGACAGACACACAATGAGACTTCTTATCAAGAGCATAGTGGACCACAATCATGGTTTCATCAAACCAGAGAATCCTAGTTTCTCACAGCCTGAGAGTCTTTAGGTGCCTTTTGGCAAACTCCAAGCGAGCTGTCATGTGCCTTTTACTGAGGAGTGGCTTCCGTCTGGCCAATCTACCTGATTGATGGAGTGCTGCAGAGATGGTTGTCCTTCTGGAAGGTTCACCCATTTCCACAGAGGAACTCTAGAGCTCTGTCAGAGTGACCATCGAGTTCTTGGTCACTTCTGACTGAGGCCCTTCTCCCCCAATTGCTCAGTTTGGCTGGGTGACCAGCTCRAGGAAGAGTCTTGGTGGTTCCAAACMTCTTCCATTTTAGAATGATGGCCACTGTGTTCTTGGGGATCTTCAATAATGTAGACATTTTTTGGTACCCCCCAGATCTGTGCCTCGACACAATCCTGTCTCAGAGCTCTACGGACAATTCCTTCAACCTCATGGCTTGGTTTTTACTCTGACATGCATTGTCAACTTTGAGACCTTATATAGACAGGTGTGTGCCTTTCCAAATCATGTTAAATTAATTGAATTTACCACAGGTGGACTCCAATCAAGTTGTAGAAACATCTCAAGGATAATCAACCTAAACAAGATGCACCTGAACTCAATTTCGAGTCTCATAGCAAAGGGTCTGAATACGTATGTGATAACGTATTACAATTTTTATTTTTTATACATTTGCACACATTTCTAAAAAYCGGTTTTCGCTTTGTCATTATGGGGTATTGTGTGTAGATTGCTGAGGATTGTTTTTTWWAAATCTATTTTAGAGTAAGGCTGTAAGTCAAGGGGTCTGAATACTTTCCGAATACACTGTATATCTTGATTTGTCTCTATTGTTGCTATTGTCCTGGCTGGAAGATGGTTCAGTGAATGGGGAGGTGCAGCGTYAGGTTACATAGTAGGGGGAGAGCTTCTCTAATGTAATGTTTTATGCATTTTCCACACTCTCGCCCTCACAAAAATGTACTCAAAAGAATGTCCTCGGAGAATGCACTTGGAGCATGAGAGTGTGAAGCACGGTAGTATGGATATTGAGAAACACCCTGTGTGTATATGGTGAGTATATGTTGTCTAGTGAGTGTGCATAGGGTCAGTGCAAGATAGTCAGTGAAGATAGTTTGGGACCCATTAATTGACTATTTAGCAGTCTGGCTATTTAGCAGTCGTATGGCTTGGTGGTAGAAGCTGTCTCGGAAGCCTGTTGGTCCGAGAGCCGATGCTCCAGTACCGTTTGCTGGATGGTAGCAGCAGGGATGCAACTTTCACTGGGGACAAGTCCCCCCCACATTCTGAAATTGCATTTTTGTCCCCCCCAGTTTTATCATTGGAATGTGATACAAAACGACGGTGTGCTTTAGGACCATGCGGACGCCTCCGAGCGGTCGGATAGGCTGTTTGGAGTGTTTATCCGACTGGACGAAATAAATATTATATTTATGCCCCTTCCTCCCACTTCTAAAACCAAAGTTGCGCCCCTGGGTATCAGAGTGAACAGTCTATGGCTTGGGTGGCTGGAGTCTTCATCAATTTTTGGGTGCCTTCCTCTGACACCGCCTGAAATAGAGGTCCTGGATAGCAGGGAGCTCAGCCGGGCMATTTTTAAACAACAGTTGTGACTGGTGCTTTAAAAGTTGGTTATATTATATATAATTTGAAAGATAATTTCATGACCTTTCATAACCACTTGTCAAACAAAGTTTAAAATGTATCAGGGTTTCCTTTAAAGCAATTTATACAGTTAATTATGGTATATACCCTAGAGGTCGAAGTTCTGCTGACCTGAACATCCCCAAAATGTGTCTGACGGATAGCTGTGCATCTAAGCTTTCCAATTATGTATGATTAAAGGGTATGTAAATAATGTATAGGATGTAGGGAGATTCATATTTTCCCAAAAATGTACCGTTTGTTACGTCCGTCGTTAAATGAAGACCAAGGTGCAGCGTGGTAAGCGTACCTTTTCTTTAATATAAATGTTCCACCAAAAAACAATAAACAACTCAACGAACGTAAAGCTAGGAGTGCAACACCTGCAACACAAAAAGACAAGATCCCAGCTGGAGGCTCCGGGCAATGGATTATCACTGGAGGCTCCGGGCCATGGATTAAGACTGGAGGCTCCGTGCCATGGATTATCACTGGAGGCTCCGGGCCATGGATTATCACTGGAGGCTCCGGGCAATGGATTATCACTGGAAGGCTCCGGGCCCATGGATTAACACTGGAGGCTTCGTGCCATGGATTATCACTGGAGGCTCCGGGCCATGGATTATCACTGGGAGGCTCCGGGCATGGATTATCACTGGAGGCTCCGGGCAATGGATTATCACTGGAGGCTCCGGGCCATGGATTAACACTGGAGGCTTTCGTGCATGGATTATCACTGAGGCTCCGGGCCATGGATTAATCACGGAGGCTCCGGGCCATGGATTATCACTACAGGCTCCGGGCCATGGATCATCACTACAGGCTCCTGCCCTGGATCATCACTGGAGGCTTCATGCCATGGATTATCACTTGAGGCTTCGTACGTGAAGCCGGAACAGGTCTCCACCGGACTGAGGAGACGTACTGGAAGCCTGGTGCGTGGAGCTGCACAGGCTTACCAGGCTGGGGAGACATACTGGAGGCCTGGTACGTGGAACCGGAACAGGTTTCACCGGACTGGGAGATGCACTGGAAGCCTGGTGCATGGAGCTGCCAACGGGTTTACCAGGCTAGGGAGACATACTGGAGGCCTGGTATCGTGGAACCGGAACAGGTCTCACTGGACTGGGAGATGCACTGGAAGCCTGGTGCGTAGAGCAGGCACCGGATACACTGGGCATTGGAGGCGCACTGGAGGTCTCGAGCGTAGAGCTGGCACAACCCGTCCTGGCTGGATGCCCACTTCCGCCCGGCAAATGCGGGCCACTGGCACAGAGCGCACCGGCCTGTAAATGCTCACTGGAGACACCGTCCAGGACCGCATAACACGGTGCCTGACCAGTCCACACGTTCCCCACGGTAAGCACGGGGAGTTGGCTCAGGTCTGAACCCTGACTCCGCCAATCTCCCCGTGTGCACCTTCCCAAACATGTTTTGGGGCTGCCTCTCGTGCTTGCTTCGTTGAGCTATCTCCTCGTATCGTCGCCGTTCCGCTTTCACTGCCTCTATCTCCTCCTTCGGACGGCGATACTCCCCGGCCCTTGTCCAGGGTCCTGCTCCCTCCAGGATTTCCTCCCAGGTCCAGTCCTCCTGACCACGCTGCTTGGTCCGTTGGTGGTGGGATCTTCTGTTACGCCACTCGTCGGATGAAGAAGGAGACCAAGGTGCAGCGTGGTAGGCGTACATTTTCTTTAATATAAATGTTCCACCAAAAAACAATAAACAACTCAACGAACGTAAAGCTTGGAGTGCAACACCTGCAACACAAAAAGACAAGATCCCAAAGATCCTAAGGTCAGGGCGTGACARCGTTTCAATACAGGGAATAATTAATATCTCTAGAGTCCSTGGAAATACCGCAGAAATCGGAAGCCAATATGTCAAGATTTCATAGCAAATTAAATGTATATTTAGTAATGATAGAGTGACTGTTTTTGTTCACCAAAGACATTGCTGTGAATTGTGAAACAGGCCGTTCCTAAATTCTGAGCGTTATCATGTTCCTTAATTAATTCAGTGCATTTCAACTATGGGCATAGGCATGGGTGGGCCTGAGTGGACACAGGCCCACCCACTTGTGCGCCAGGCCCTGCCAGGCCCACCCAATCAGATTGAGCAAAAACAACACAATTCTACATTATTATTTTAAAAATTACTCCTCAACACCCCCTCATTGGCCCATCCAAATTTCTGCTGGCTAACGCACCTACGAATTTCTGGCTACACAGTAGTCTCCCACTGGGCACACCACATAATTTCAACACGGAGATGTGGGTCATATTTGGTTGAGACCTTGACCAATGACATTTCAACCTTTATTCAGCCACTCAAAAAGACAGCCAGAAGTTTGTTGAATTTCCAATTAGTTATCACTATGCCTTCAACCATCTAAAAGCACAACCAAATTCCAATGGGAAAACAATGTCAGGAAATATATTGTATCACTGTGCTTCATCTAATAGCACAACCAAATGACCTGGATTACAGTTGAGATTACATTAAAAGTGCATAGTGCAAGTGATCAATGCTGTTCGAGATTCTGCACAGATTATTATAGCAATTGTGAAGATCTCCACAGACCTTCGTCTGCGACCTTAGCATGCTATCATGATTACATAAGAAGAAATGTGTAGTTACAGTAACCTCAAAATGTGGCCATGGATGTGTTACTCATTTTAAGGTTGAATGTTACATTGGTTTGTAAAATAGCTTTAACTTTAGGCTATTTACTGTATTACAAAATTAATATTGATTTGTGTTTAGTTTACAAAGCAATCAAATATCAAGATTCAACACTCAGTGGAGATGTACACTGTTCACAAAAATTGTTCACTCCTACAGACAGTGAGACACGTGGCTTTGTATATAAAGCAAGCAGACAGGCATTAAGGCGTTCAGTTACTGTTTGATTAAACATTAGAATGGGCATGTCACGTTCTGACCTTAGTTCCTTTTTTATGTCTTTATTTTAGTTTGGTCAGGGAGTGAGTTGGGGGGGGCATTCTATGTTGTTTTTCTATGTTTTGTTCTGTTATATTTCTATGTGTTTGGCCTAGTATGGTTCTCAATCAGAGGCAGGTGTCAGTCGTTGTCTCTGATTGGGAGCCATATTTAGGTAGCCTGTTTTCTATTGTGTTTTGTGAGTGGTTGATTCTTGTTTCCTGTGTCTGTGTTTGCAGCATACGGGACTGTTTTGGTTGTTTGTTTGTACTTTTGTTAAGTGTTCTGTTGATTTATTAAATATCTCATTATGGACACTTACCACGCTGCACATTGGTCCGATCCTTGCTACTCCTCTTCAGACGAAGAAGAAATCCGTTACAGGGCAAAACAAGTGACTTAAGTGACTTTGAGCGTGAAATGATCGTCGGTGCCAGGCGCACTGGTTCCAGTATCTCAGAAATGGCCGGCCTCCTGGGCTTTTCACCCACGACATTGTCTAAGGTTTACAGAGAATGGCACACGTTACGTCCCTTGATACCAATTGAGCAACATTTGAACACCACACCTTGTAGAATCCATGCCCCGAATAATTCAGGTTGTTATGGGGGCAAAGGGAGTGTCTGGCCCAGTACTACTGTAGATGGATGTACCTAATACACTCAGTTTATCTACTGCTTGGATAGTTCCATCTGAGCCACTGGTTGAATCCCATTCTTTAACTTGTATTTTTTGTTGAGTGGGAGAATCGAGCATAAAACCTGTGCCTTAGTCTTGCTTTAATTCCAGTTTGTCTACAAATTAAGAATTGGTATGTTGGATTCAGGTCAACATCTCAACCAAAAATGTAAGTTAAAGAATAGGTCTAAATCAAATCAAATCGTTTATCATTAATCAAAACGGAAGCTAATTTATGGGATTTGAAGATTTAAAACTTTAGTTTAGCCTACTAATTTTGATAGTCCACTCACTCTCTGACCGGACAAGTCACAACTCTCATGAGCATTGGGGTCACGAGTCACCTCACCTGAACTTGAAGGCTAATTAGGAGGGCTTGTTACAGGTGAAAATTCTAAAGGTCTATCAACAACTTAGGGTTACTGTCGTATTGGTATATAGTGTATTTATTGTGATGTTTATTTGTCACCAACAGTTTGAAGAAAAAAAAAATSTTTAAAAWWWTMTTTGGGTGTGTGGAAAGGCCCCTAGAGCCCGATAGGCCACTGGAGCTCGGTAGTCCGCTAGAGCTCGGTAGGCCCATAGTGTGTCAGTCCTGCACAGTCCTGTGGATGGGTGGCCTCTCCTCATGCTATTAACTAGCCTTACTAGCACCAGTTTTACCTTCTACCATATTTGTCTAAGGTCAAGTCATTTAAGGAAGCAGAGAAGTTGCCGTCCCCCACACTCTCCTCCCTCCCCTTGCCCTACAGTCGCCATTGTCAGCAATCTGGGGATGATATCATCGAGCCTTTTTCCAGTTCCTCATCACAGAGAAATCAGTACATAAGGGCTTGTAAGTAAGCATTTCACGGTTGTATTCGGCGGTTGTATTCGGTGACAAATAAAATTCTATTTGATTTGACATACAGTTGAAGTCAGAAGTTTACATACACCTTAGCCAAATACATTTAAACTCAGTTTTTCACAAAAAGTTTTTCACAACAATTCACTGTTTTAGGTCAGTTAGGATCTCCACTTTATTTTAAGAATGTGAAATGGCAGAATAATAGTAGAGATAATTATTTATTTCAGCTTGTATTTCTTTCATCACATTCCCAGTGGGTCAGAAGTTTACATACACTCATTTAGTATTTGGTAGAATTGCCTTTAAATTGTTTAACTTGGGTCAAACGTTTCGGGTAGCCTTCCACAAGCTTCCCACAATAAGTTGGGTGAATTTTGGCCCATTCCTCCTGACAGAGCTGGTCTAACTGAGTCAGGTTTGTAGGCCTCCTTGCTCGCACGCGCTTTTTCCGTTCTGCCCACACATTTTCTATGGGATTGAGGTCAGGGCATTGTGATGGCTGCTCCAATCCTATGACGTTGTCTTCCTAAGCCCATTTTCCACAACTTTGGAAGTATGCTTGGGGTCATTGTCCATTTGGAAGACCCATTTGCGACCAATCTTTAACTTCCTGACGGATGTCTTTGAGATGTTGCTTCAATATATCCACAACTTTTCCTTTCATCATGATGCCATTTATTTTGTGATAAATGTCCCTCCTGCAACAAATCACCCCCACAACATGATGCTGCCACCCCCGTGCTTCGCGTTTGGGATGGTGATCTTCGGCTTGCAAGCCTCCCCCTTTTTCCTCCAAACATAACGATGGTCATTATGGCCAAACAGTTCTATTTTGTTTCATCAGACCAGAGGACATTTCTACAAAAAGTATGATCTTTGTCCACATGTGCAGTTGCAAACCGTAGTCTGGCTTTTTTATAGCGGTTTTGGAACAGTGGCTTCTTCCTTGATGAGCGGCCTTTCAGGTCATGTCGCTATAGGACTCTTTTTCCTGTGGATATAGATACTTTTGTACCTGTTTCCTCCAGCATCTTCACAATGTTCTTTGCTGTTGTTCTGGGATTGATTTGCACTTTTCGCACCAAAGTACGTTAATCTCTAGGAGACAGAACGCGTCTCCTTCCTGAGCGGTATGACAGCTGCGTGGTCCCAAGGTGTTTATCCTTGCGTTCTGTTGTTTGTACAGATGAAAGTGGTACCTTTAGGCGTTTGGAAATTGCTCCCATGGATGAACCAGACCTGTGGAGGTCTACAATTTATTTTCTGAGGTCTTGGCTGATTTCTTTTGATTTTCCCATGATGTCAAGCAAAGAGGCACTGAGTTTGAAGGTAGACCTTGAAATACATCCACAGGTAAACCTCCAATCGACTCAAATTATGTCAATTAGCCTATCAGAAGCTTCTCAAGCCTTGACATCATTTTCTGGAATTTTCTAAGCTGTGAATTATAAGTGAAATAATCTGTCTGTAAACAATTGTTGGAAAAAATTACTTAGATGTCCTAACCGACTTGCCAAAACTATAGTTTGTGAACAAGAAATATGTGGAGTATATGTCAACTTCCGACTTCAACTGTATCTGGCCCAATGATACAGTCTCCGTGTCTCCCTCTCGCTCTGTCTTTGACTCACATCTATTCACACTGGGGGCTTTTAGCTGAGCCTCCAGCCATTAGCAGTAGCTCGCCGACCGGAAGAGAGCGAGGGGAAGAAATAAGTGGCTCCTGGTGGCTCTGGATGATGTCAGTGTTGACCGGGATTGTAAGACTGCCTGCTAGGAGGACCACTTTAGGCCTTTCAGAGAGCTGCTGGTACATAGGCAGCATACCGGTTCACATACACTCTCTCACAAATACACACACATGAAGACACACACACACACACACACACACACACACATACTATATCTTGATCCATCATTTATGTAAATCTTGATGCTGGTTGCTTTCTAAAATGTCACTGCGGCTAGTGGACCTAAGCATTGAAATTTAGTCAATCAGTCACCCAGTGATCTGTTTAAGTAAAAGCCTTGGTTAGATATTGACTTTTACCAATTTGTGATCCTTTGCTTTCTTTCACTATTGTATTTCTTTTTAGCCTGTTCCAGAATCTCTTTCAATGTTAGACAATATTCTGTCAGGATGTCTTCAAACTGTCAAAGAATAGCTGGTTGTTCAAAAACACACAAACAAAGTGGATAGCTAGGTGATGTCTTGCATGTCTGTAGGCTATAAGACCACTGACACATCATTGACAGACTGGGTATAGGAGAGTAAGCCAGACCAAACACTGCTGGACACACTCAAGTCATCCTCCCATTGATCCTGATCAATTATTCAGCTATTTGTGCTGGTCTTGCAAAAAGCAGCTTGACTGGATTTCGTAAGTGCGAGACTGCAATGCATTTTGCAGGAGCCATTTGATCCATTACTCTGAGTTTGAACCTATTGTCGTGCCAAGCTACTGTTCACACTGCAATATCTTGTCTTGGGTAGACTGCATGGCACTGAGTATTACAGGTCAGCTGTCAACATGATTATTATTGTAGTTATAGAAGATAGCCTTTAAAGTTGCACTTATGTCGCAACATGAGCTAACTGTGGAAAGGGGCTCTAAAAACAGCTATTGACCTCCATTATAGGCCAAAGTGGCTTCCATTTTTTTTCTCACACAATGACATGCTAATGGGTGTTGAAGGAGACTTTGGGTGGCCTCTCCCATGCAGTTCACCAAAAAGTTAATGTCTTACAACCATTGTGGAACAGTGGAAGTAGGTAATGGAGCAAACCCTGTACAGTAGATAGGCCATTATTCATTTGTGGCGAGGAAATAGTTTTTGGGTAAAACAATTACTGTCAATGAGTCAATTTAACAATCAGAGAACCTCCACTGGAGGCTTCATTTCACATATACAGTGAGGAGAACAAGTATTTGATACACTGCCGATTTTGCAGGTTTTCCTACTTACAAAGCATGTAGAGGTCTGTAATTTTTATCATAGGTACACTTCAACTGTGAGAGACGGAATAGTTTTTAATTACTTAAAAATCATACAATGTGATTTTCTGGATTTTTGTTTTAGATTCCGTCTCTAACAGTTGAAGTGTACCTATGATAAAAAATTACAGACCTCTACATGCTTTGTAAGTAGGAAAACCTGCAAAATCGGCAGTGTATCAAATACTTGTTCTCCCAACTGTATATAGATATAATCTACAGCTTTAGCCGCATTCGTGTTGGAGAAAAAGTGAATAAGTGGTTTCCTTTCTCTCTCCTTGATTGCTAAGTATCTCCCAGGATTATGTCACGAAATATATGGTATTTACAACTAAGAGCAATGGCTTGTCTAGGGAGTTTTTCCTAGCCACAATGCTTCTACACGTGCATTGCTTGCTGTTTGGGGTTTTAGGCTGGGTTTCTGTACAGCACTTTGTGACATCAGCTGATGTAAGAAGGGCTTTATAAATACATTTGATTGATTGATTGATTGATTGGTTCTGAACCTTTTTTGGTTACTGTACCACCAACTGAATTTTTCTCTACCCAGAGTACCTCTGAAGTACCCCCTCATGTGCATTTTACCAGTAGGCCAATGGTCTAATGAGTCTTCTCAAGTACCCCTTGTGAATTGGCCAAGTACCCCCAGGGGTCCTAGTACCCCTGGTTCGGAATCACTGACATAGAGTCCTCTGCGCTCAGGCAAACAACATTGTTTTCAATCTTTCTTATGTTACACAGAGAAATTAAACCATTGCCCTGAAGGTCAATGCCAACAGATCGTATTCTTCCCATCACAGCACCTCTGTGTTTTAATAGCCTTGACTGTGAGAGGAGTGAATCATTTGTTTGATCCACTCCAATACCATTTTGTTATTTGTTGATTCCACCGAATTTGAATCAGCATAGTAATTCCTCTCCCCGGGAGGATAAGTCTCTCTCCACTCTGCCCGCTGATGAGGTACCAGCCCCAAAATAATTCATCAGGAAAACCTCCAAAAATAATTTATCAAAAGTGCTTCTGTGAAACCCACCCAGGATCTTTGCTTCTTAATAATTAAACTCTGCAATTAGGCATCTTACCATGCGCTCAGTGTGAGGCACCCTGCAATATTCATAGCCATACATAATTATGCAATATAGTCCCTGGAAGAAGAGGCCATATATCTTCGGTGGGGCTGCCAAGACGAAGACGTTTTTATTTGGTTTATAACACTGTTTCATCTCGTACATGGGGGTCTCACAAAGGAGAAGGGTGCATTGTCCTCCACTGTTAATGCTACTATAGGACTCCCTGGCTCTGGCTCTTTCTGTGTAGAGAAAGAGAGAACAGAGATGCTAATGCATTCTGGAACCACAGGGTCCACTCATGTCAAAGTGCATCCAACAACACAACAAAGCCATACCTTGCTGCAATAGGTTGACCACACAGTCTGTCAACAGGAGGAATTAAAAATGGCATTCAATTAAAATGAAGGAACAGAGATGTCCCTGCTGTCATAGATGCATTGTATGATAAATMATACATAATGCTCATCGCAGCATGCCCTTGATGGTGCCTAGAGCAAATAAAGAGCTGGAGCAGTAGCTACAACGGATGGACACACTGGACAGGGACGGCTTTCATCTCGAGATGCAGTCCAAAGCGGATCGCGGCCAGAGCAACTGGCCAGTGGTGCACTTCACAGGGGCCCGTCATCACAATGGCAGCTGAGATCACACGCAGACATCCACTCTCTTCTTCTCATGTCACAATGGCAAATTCTTTGGAACTTATTATTTTTCCATGGCGAAAACTATTGCTAGTGGAGCTGCTTTGAAAGGCTCTTTCGTGCCATGTAACTGATGAATGAGAAGAATACATTTTCACCCATAGTTAATCAAATGGTTTTTTTCCCCCCTCAAGTGTTCAATTCCATAGGGATATTATTTGCTCTGAGCATAAACCAGTACTCAACTTGAGTATGAAAAGACGTATCATGAAATTAACTGTGTGCTCAAATATCCATGGAACATGCAATTACCAATGTGACAAATATCATGACGTTCCCCTTTTATACATATCAAGGGTGGGAGATTATGTTAAACCATGGGTGCATTTCAAATTAGGGAGGTGTTAAGCAATGGAAGTGTTAATGAATTTACCTGCAAAAAAGCAGAGAACCATTAACACAGACCCAATACCTGTATTTTGGATACAGGGTCTGTGAAAATYCAGGAATCATAATTAGATCTTTAGGTGGCTTTTAATTTGCCATGTTTTTTACCCTCTACCCCGCACAACCTACCTCTGACTGAATAAATGGTATATTGGTCTAGAAGCTGGTCACTTTTAGCTTTTCTCTGTAAAAAAAATTTTGTAAAAAAGATTCAGTTACAAACATTGGAGCATTGCAACGCCAGGGTTGTGGGTTCGATTCCCACGGGGGACCAGTATGGGGGGGGGTATTAAAATGTATGCACTTAAGTCGCTCTGGATAAAAGCGTCTGATAAATMACTTTTTTTTTTACTGTAAATTATTTAACAGAAGACTTACGGTAAAATGAAAAACAAAATGTTTTTGACTTAAACAGTACCATCATGACCTATAGATATGACAACCTGTACATCAGAACAAGCAATCATGATGCTTTACAACTTCTGTCAGCAGCCCTATCATTCACTGTAAATTACCAGGCCATTGTTCATGTTGCCAATAACCTTTGAGGGAGAATCTCCAGCAAACTGAACACRGTATTGTCTACTGTTATACAAGGAAACCCAGGACAGAATGCCCTAGTATAGAGGCCATACCCAATCCAACCTGGACACAKATATGAAGAAAAAGCTCTTTGAAGGTAGATTTACATTTGCTGAACTGAAGAAGGTTTCCTATTTTGACCAATTGGAAAAATCCCATTGAGGATAAAGACTGGCACAGACAGATGCGGCATAGCCAGGCAGTGTTGGGTTCCCTTACTGTTAGAGTAGATCCCATTAATTTCCTGTATTTCAAAATTCCCCTTCACTTCAGCTCTGAAGTGGTTGTGGCATAGATGATCTATGCTTCTGAACAGATGTGTAGATGTTGTGTGATTGAATATAGGGCATATACACCAAGTCATTAAGTCTCATTGACAAATAATGACAATAAACAGCAATGTGCATACAAATAGAAAGGACAAGTCTAGAGTTCACAATGCCAATGATGAGAAGGCAGGATTCCCTAATGGGAATATCTCTATTCCACACAAAGAGAAGAACTTAACAGGCCATATTTCTATCCATTCGCTAAAATTCCCATCTCTGTCATCATGCCAGAGCTCCAGTCCAGTCAATATAAAGCAAATGTGAATATAAAGAAAATATGGGTGAGACATGGAGATGAGACGGCTTCTGTAAATTGCCTACTGTTAGCAACACAGGATGTAGTTATTATGCTGTGTCACCTCAGATCAGGGACAGTAAATAACCACGTGGAAGGACCCGGTCTTTCATTATTCACTAATGGAATTCTCACGGGACAATGGAAAATGRTGGAACACCTCTGGATCACTGAATGGCCTTGCTCCTACAGACTATGATATGTGGCCAATTAGAGAAAATTGTTTGGCCTAGGTGTGAGGCACATCCTCCGACATAGAGTCATGTTCTATCATGGTACCGTTAGGTCTCGTTCTGTCATGGTATATCATTCTAATCATTGTGCTCATCTACACATGATTTGAAGTCATTTTCAAGAATATGCCATTTACATTTTTCATAGTCATACAT
Organism: Salvelinus sp. IW2-2015; assembly: GCF_002910315.2. Taxonomy (NCBI): domain Eukaryota; kingdom Metazoa; phylum Chordata; class Actinopteri; order Salmoniformes; family Salmonidae; genus Salvelinus; species Salvelinus sp. IW2-2015. The sequence goes on along the minus strand of NW_019942514.1, from coordinate 3,968,515 downwards.
TCTATTCAACTCATTTTAAAATACTGTATCCAAAATGAAATACTTTAGAAGATACAGGCATACTAAACTAAGACCATATACAATATCCAAGGTTCTCCCCAAAGAATCTAAGAGATTTGTTATCATATTAACACATTTTTTGCTCTAGATTGAAGGAAKTTGCAGTTACAGGTGTTCGCAAATCTCTGCCCCCCTCCGGGACTCTCCCCTAGCCATACTCAGCAGCACCACCATGTAAAAAATCCTGGGGAAAACCCTGAATATCTGTCAGGGTAGACACGATTACATGGGAAAAATAAAACGAAGGTGAATAATCCACAGTACGGGACATACTGTATGGGGCACTTTGTGAAGTGCAGGTGTGTTTAATACTAAATAATAAGTCATTTGAGATCAGGGAATGTAACTCCAACCTCTCGACCAGATGGTAAACATAAAGTACGTTAGCTCTCCCAGATGTGTGGAGCTGCGGTTYGGGATCCGGTGACATGCGAAGGGGGAAACCGGGTAACGCTGAGTGTATTAGCGGTCTCTTTATGGTCTGTTATGGGCGCATTATGTTCAATTGTGTTGTGGAGGAAACGTGGGGCTACTAGCTTGCGGTGCTACTATGCTTTGATGAACCTACCCTTGAAGAACTTGGAGATCCGTGACCTTATTCCGCACAGCTTTGAGGATGACACCGCCTCCACCTCCTCTTTAGTCTCCTGGAACGAAGGCACATAAATCATATCTCATATCATCATCCAGCCAGATTCAATGCATATGGGCCCGATTCACAAAATCTGTCTCCTCCAAATGATCTATTTGATTCCTAATACTGCGGTGCATATGCGSTAAATCTCTAGCTCGCTCTGTTTCTTAATCTTGCATTCCAAGACTTGTGGAGGAGAAGTAAAAAACAGAGACATATCAAGTCGGAATCCCAGAGTGTTTTCTTTGTACTCCTACAGTATCTCAAAACAGGAAACAAGGATAAACACCATGTGTTTTTCCTCCCTGGTTCAATGGCCCTTTGAGGAATAGCAGAACATCTCAGTCTGATTAATGGCTGTACACTGTCTAATGAACAGTAATTGAATGGTACAATGCAGTAGGCCCTCCAAGCCCCAGAGGAATAGCCTGGTTGCTGCAGAAGCCAGTGACATTGTCTGGGGTTGATTATAGTTGACCTTGCACAAGAGGAGAAGCTTTAGAAACAGCGAACCTAAGCTAGGGAATAGTAGCCAGGAAAACAGGACAAGACAAATGAAAAGGAATTGCATTGGCAAAGAATAGGGGAGGTCGATGGCACGAACGATAACTCTTTGATTTCTWATCACAAAATTCTTAAGAAGAGGAAGAAGATTGATAAAACGCCTAGTCCTATTGGCATTTCTAGTGATATTAATTAAGATAAATGACAAATCATCTGATATCATTAAAACACAACAAACGATTGTTAAAAACAGAACATTACAACTCTACCCTTGTTTAACATCCATGAACATTCAGCTAACCGTTACCATTTCTACATTGTTTCTAGGCTAAAGGAAAACAGTATATTACTGAGATAAGGGGAACATAACTAAAGGTGTGAAGTTCCAAAAGACCCATCTGGAAACAACTACTGTCAATTCAACTCAATGGTCATGTTTGAGATCAGCTGCATTGCAGTCGGCATCTGCACAATGACTGATCTACAAATCACCTTGCAGTCTAAATTACTACTCACTATTATTTGTAGGTCAGTCTGTGATCAGGTCGAACTCTCAAACAAGGCCAAAATGAACCAACTCTTTAGGTGATTGCCCTGTTCCAGCCGCCTTTGCATCAGTCTATTGCAGTCATATGTTGTCATACCTATGAAGGATACCCACCAGACATTGTGTGTCACCATTTGGCAGACAGACATGCTGAATCTAATAACTCTTTATGTTGTTTAGTGGAACTATTCACTATTTCAATTCAATGCAGTGTATCATTTAAGCTGAAGGGAAGAGGGTTTGGCTGAGAATGCAATCATGTAAATGAATTTGGTCCAATATATACGGCATGAGGGGTATTTCACAAGCGTGGCCAGACTGGGTTGCAATCTATTTCAAACTCAGCTCAACGATGGGTCATAGACATAGTCTCTTACTTTCATTTACACTAGATGATGAAGATGGAAATATTTTGCTCGTCTTCATATACTGTAGGAGACTGGGAAAGAGCTGGTGAGAGAAGTGAGTAATTGTAATAGATTGTTTAGCCAGAATATTAGCTTCAAGTTTTACCTGCCATCAAAGCTACAATAAATAATATTGATATTATCATCTCCAATAAACATTTCGGCTCATAAAATGTAGCTACAAAACACATTAAATATATTCACTGGGGATGACTTTAATATGCTTCAGTTATTCTCTAATTACGACAATAAACTTCAAGAAGTCAAACTTTGCTCTTAAAGCAGCAATTCCCTGTTCTAACACTAATAAATAAAGTCATTTTTGTACACAAAGTTAATTTCATCAACCCTATTTCACCAACCCTATTTCACCAACCCTATTTCAAACCACTTAAATGTAGATGCCTGTATATGTTATGACTTCCGCCGAAGTCAAATCAAATCAAATCAAATGTATTTATACAGCCCTTCTTACATCAGCTGATATCTCAAAGTGCTGTACAGAAACCCAGCTTAAAATCCCAAACAGCAAGCTGTCACGATCGTGTGGTTGAGAGACGGACCAAAACGCAGCATTTGGAAAATAAGCCATCTTCTTTTATTAACACCACGAAGATGAACACGACACAAAACTCTATACAAACTAACAAAACAACCGTGAAGCTACAAACGTTGTGCACATACATAAGGCTACAAACGTTCTACATAGACAATTTCCCACAAATACCTAAAGCCTATGGCTCCCTTAAATATGGCTCCCAATCAGAGACAACTATGACCAGCTGTCTCTGATTGAGAACCAAATCAGGCAGCCATAGACTTTTCTAAACACCTACACTCAACCATAGACTATACTAGACACATTACACTAAACCATAGACTATTCTAGACACATCCACTCAACACAAACCCATACACTAACAATCCCCCTAGACACTCCAAACCACCCAAGACAATACAAAAACACAAACCTAACCCCATGTCACACCCTGACCTAACTAAATAATAAAAGAAAACAAAGAATACTAAGGCCAGGGCGTGACACAAGCAATGCAGGTGTAGAAGCACGGTGGCTAGGAAAAATTCCCTAGAAAGGCCAAAACCTAGGAAGAAACCTAGAGAGGAACCAAGCTATGAGGGGTGGCCAGTCCTCTTCTGGCTGTGCCGGGTGGAGATTATAACAGAACATGGCCAAGATGTTCAAATGTTCATAAATGACCAGCATGGTCAAATAATAATAATCACAGTAGTTGTCAAGGGTGCAACAAGTCAGCACCTCAGGAGTAAATGTCAGTTGGCTTTTCATAGCCGATCAGTAAGAGTATCTCTACCGCTCCTGCTGGCTCTAGAGAGTTGAAAACAGCAGGTCTGGGACAGGTAGCACGTCCGGTGAACAGGTCAGGGTTCCATAGCCGCAGGCAGAACAGTTGAAACTGGAGCAGCAGCACGGCAAGGTGGACTGGGGACAGCAAGGAGTCATCATGCCAGGTAGTCCTGAGGCATGGTCCTAGGGCTCAGGTCCTCCGAGAGAGAGAAAGAAAGAGAGAAAGAGAGAATTAGAGAGAGCATACTTAAATTCACACAGGACACCGGATAAGACAGGAGAAGTACTCCAGATATAACAGACTGACCCTAGCCCCCCGACACATAAACTTCTGCAGCATAAAATACTGGAGGCTGAGACAGGAGGGTCAGGAGACACTGTGGCCCCATCCGATGATACCCCCGGACAGGGTTACACAGGCAGGATATAACCCCACCCACTTTGCCAAAGCACAGCCCCCACACCACTAGAGGGATATCTTCAACCACCAACCTACCATCCTGAGACAAGGCCGAGTATAGCCCACAAAGATCTCTGCCACGGCACAACCCAAGGGGGGGGGGGGGGCGCCAACCCAGACAGGAAGATCACGTCAGTGACCCCTCCTAGGGACGGTATGGAAGAGCACCAGTAAGCCAGTGACTCAGCCCCTCTAATAGGGTTAGAGGCAGAGAATCCCAGTGGAGAGAGGGGAACGCGCCAGGCAGAGACAGCAAGGGCGGTTCGTTGCTCCAGAACCTTTCCGTTCACCTTCACACTCCTGGGCCAGACTACATTCAATCATATGACCTACTGAAGAGATGAGTCTTCAGTAAAGACTTAAAGGTTGAGACCGAGTCTGCGTCTCTCACATGGGGGAGGCAGACCTACCCAAGTCTGTCCCTCTCCTTGTTCGGGCGGCGTTCGGCGGTCGACGTCACCGGTGTTCTAGCCATCGCCGATCCACCTTTAATTTCCATTTGTTTTGTCTTGTTTTCCCACACACCTGGTATTCATTCCCTCATTACATGTTGTGTATTTAACCCTCTGTTCCCCCCATGTCTGTGTGTGTAATTGTTTATTGTTGAGGTGTGCACGCTTCCGGCTGGTTTGCTCCGGMTTTYTTTTATTACCCGTGCTTTGTGGCAGCCTGTACTTTGTACTTGTGTGTTTTGTACTTTGTGCTGCCTTACTGGTTCGTTGGGCATTTGTTTTGTGACGCAGTTGCGTTCTGTGCAAATGATTGCCTTAGTAAAGTGTTTTTTCCATTKATCTCTGCTCTCCTGCGCCTGACTTCGATGCACCAGCTACACTCACCTCTTGACAGTATAGGACAGAAGTGTGAATAACACAATTACAATTGCACTACTTCTTGTTAGCTGCTGCAAATCAAACATTGTTTGGTGCAGTGGCGGTGAGATGATTCACAAATTAGCTGAGTCAGGATTGCGGAATATCATTATTCCCCATTATCTAATGGTCATTGACGGAATCTATAGCCATTCTGATTCAGCAATATTAATTTCTGAGTAAATGCGATAAGTAATAAATAAAGCTATTGATGAGGTCCTTAGCAGMGTCATAACTACCCCCCGAAGTCAATAATGATTTAGATAAGAAAATGAGAACATCTTTAWTACAAAAGTGCATACCACACCAAAACATCTCCCTATGCCATAATTGCCATAGGCTGAAATTATAGTTTTCATTAAACAAAATGTTCACTTGTTATTGATTGCTTAAATAAGACTCTATCTTCTAATTTCCAAAGCTGGCTTCAATTACATGGAATAGTAATATCGCCCAACTATTGTGTACGTTCATCACTGTTATGAAGCTCCCCATTCTAATTCCTTTGAGAATTATTATACCAGAATAAGTGTATTTAAATGAGTGCAATTTCTAGAAACCACACATCCATGCAGAAACATCTGTATACACAGCGCTCTAACCATTCTTCATGACATACATAATAACTAGAATAAGGGAGAGATGGGGATCTAGCACAAGTAAATGTGGTGGTTATGGTATTCTACACTAATAAGATGGGCCCATGTTGTATTTCCCCGGTCTAGTAGCCATCACTCTGTTCATTCTGCTAGCTGGAGATAAACTCTGTGTGTGTGTGTGTGTGTGTGTGTGTGGCCCAGGTTCCAACGGTGACTTTAGTCCTCCGTCTCTGGGGCTGGTCAGACCAGTGCCTCTACCTGACTCTCCGAAACCTGACAAGGGGGCCGAGGACAGGAACACGCGCACAGGCACACATACCAGGGGTTGGAACTGAAATTACTGTATTTTCCAACCATTTCATTCTGAAAAAAAAATATATAATGTTTGTTCCGTTCCACTGTTCCGACCAGCAAAATAAAGTTCTGCAAAATAAACCAAAGTATTGGTTTGTATCGTTCCTTTCTGTTCCTTTTCAAACCTCTGAAACATATATTTTTTACATTTAGCTCAACATTAAATGACTTCACCAATCAGTGCGGATAGAGCAGCTTGCGATTTAATCATTTAATCTGTATAGGAGTCGTTAAGAGCAGATTGTATTTTGCCATAACAGCATGGTTTAATCATAATGAAAGACAAACACACACACTGTGCTGCAAGTACAGTGTGGGGATCYAGATGCTACATAAATGTTGTGGGTGAGGAGAGCGCGAGAGAGGATGGAGGCAATGTGTGGCCATTATACATTTCAGAGGAGCCAGCAAGAATAGTGCACTCTATATGTGCTTTGGGTCATTAGACACCATTAGACATGCACCTGTCTGGGGAGTGGACATGACTGTTGATTTCTGSAACAGTGCTATGGCCTAATATGTACTGTTGCTATGGTTACGCCTATTGAGATTTTTCCAGAACATGTGTGTTCATTTCAGAGGATTTAGCAGGATGACATGTCTGTTTATTTTTGAACTATTGCTATGGCTCTCATGTTTCCATGCCCTAATAGGAAGCCAAACTAAAACTAGTGCAAGGCAAAAAGATAACGGTAGCTAAATGCCAGAGGGGATGAATTATTAACATAAAAAGGAGTTACTATGTGTGTGATGTAAGGAGGAAAAATGTATTAGAAGTGTGTGCCAAGGTTGAAAAGGCAGTTGTTTTCATGAAGCAGCTCGGCTTTTATTATATTGTCATAAAAGTCTATTTGAACTCACAGGCTCTGGTATTTGAGAAATATTATTGACTGAATATTTCCACGACACCGGTGGTGGTGAACTTCAAACACAATTTCCCCTCTAACGGATCAATACAGTATCATTCAATTAAATGTATCCATCCATTCATTCACAAATGCACTGCACTGTCCACATGGCAGTCCAGCCCAATGACTTTCCTGAAGCCTGCAGACACAGGCCTCTGGACAACATTAGATGCGTCAGAGCCTTGGAGGAAAGCTTTGTAAGGACTGCTCGGCCAAGAATACCCCTGGTCATACTGCTCCTCCTCATCTACTACCATGGTCTCAACCTGGGGAGAAAGAAAGGGAAACCCTCTTTGAGTTTATTACCGATCACCATACAGTAGCCCTGCATCACTTGTCTTGTACACATGTTTGTTGATGGTCAGTTACAGCTAGCCTGGTTCCAGATCTGTCTGTTTGACCAMAGAAGTTGCCAAGACAGCATCAACAGATCTGGAACAAGGCTACAGCACAACCACTTTGGGTAGTCCTTTCATATGAGTTATGACCATGTAGTGGAGGTCATCAAGGCCTAACAGAGTTGATTTTTATCTTGTCAATTGGCAAGTCCACCTCACTCTGCAATCCTCTTGGACCTCATTCGCTCCGCTCCCACTGTTTCCCTTTTGTCTTTCGCTCGGAACACACTGCCTTCTGTAAAAGTGATTGATCACAATTCTCGTTATTCTCTCTCCCGCTCTTTCTTTCTTGCTCTCTTTTTCCTCCTTAACTTCAGAAGTGATCAACATTCATGTCAAACTATTAATTTATTTAGAGTGCACACAAAGACCTAAAGGTTACTGTAAGCCAAGACTTCTCTGCCACCCTGCGTGAGGATATGTTCCTATGTTAGTTTCTGACAGTGACAGTTTACTCTTGATGCATTTCAGAAATGCACATCACTCTGTCCTTTGATAAAAATCCTAAAAATCGAATCAAAGTTTATTGGTTGCGTACACAGTTTAACAGATGTTAGGGTGAGTGCCGCGAAATGCTTATGTTACTAATGAAGGTGGCGCCGTACTGGATGGCCGCCATTTTGGAAGCTCTGACACTACTTTGCTATTTTGTAATTTATTTTGTATTTATTTTGTATTTATTTAGTTTATTTTTACTTTATTTTCACAAAACGTATCCTCTAACATTTCWTAAAACCAACAAGAATTTTGACATCAGATCGGCAGTTACTTACTTCAATTCCCAGATTCAACTTCGACTTCGACTCATCTTTCCTGGGCTCTTTCTGTAATTCGGACCCAATTTTTGGGCTACCCAAGAGGAAACGCCAACGAGAGGGGGGATCCTGGCGAGATTAAGGAGAAGGGAAAACCGGCCACTTCTTCCCTCCATTCTACAGGCCAATCACTTGATAATAAGATGGATTATCTCCGATCGCAGATTTGTTACCAATGGGACTCTTGAAACGGCATTCTCTGCTTTTCTGAGACAAGATACCAACCATGGCTATCTAACTCAATGTATTCTCCATTCACCGTGCATACAGGACAGTGGAGTCGGGGAAATCGAGAAGGGGAGGGGTTTGCCTCCTCATCAACAACAACTGGTGTGCTGGCTAGAGTGTATATGGAAGTGTCGAGCCAATGTTCCCCCGTCTTAAAATACCTGATGGTAAAATGCTGACCATTCTTCCTCCCGAGGGAGTTTTCAGCTGTTATTGTGACTGTTGTGTACATTCCACCTCAGGACAAGAAAAATAAGCTGGCACTTAACGAACTGTACGAGGCTAAAAACAAGCAGGAACACTTACATCCATATGCYATTTTAATTCTGCTTCATTAAGACATTTGATGTCCAACTTCCATCAACATGTCTTCCTCGCCACAAAGGGCGATAAAGTCCTAGACCACTGTAATTCTACACACAAGCAAGCATACAAGGCCCTCCCTCGTCCCTCATCCCCCATTCGGCAAATCAGATCAGGAATCCGTACTCCTGTCTCCTGTTTACAAGAAGAAGTACCCGTTGAGAAATGTTCACCAGAATCTGAGATTATGCTACAGGGCTGCTTTGCTAGCGCTGATTGCAATATGTTTTGGGACTCCTCCGATAACATCGACGAGCTAACCACCTCCGTCACCGACTTCATTAGGAATATGCATAGGCGACATTGTCCCCACAGTGAAGGTTCGCTGCTTCCCCAATCAAAAGCCCTGGATTAACACTGAGGTGTGTGCTAAACTAAAGCATCGGGCTACCGCACARAGGGCTGTTGCAGACAGTCCATTATGGAATACAAAGGAAGACCCAGGTGTGATCTGCCCAATGATGCCTCTATACCAGACGAACTCAATGCATTTTATGCACACTTTGACAATAACTACATTGTGCCAGGTGTGAGGGCCGCCACTGACTCAGAAGATTAGGTAATCTCGCTCTCCGAGGCCGAAGTGAGTAAAGTCTTTAATCAGGTCCACCCGCAAGGTCCACCCGCAATGCCACGGAGCCCAATGGTATTCCAGGGCGCGTTCTCAGAGCATGCAAAGAACAGCTGGCAGGCATATTCATGGTAACTTTCTACCTCTCCTTGTCCCAGTCTGTTATCCCCACATGTATTATTATTTTGTATTTAWTTTACCCCCGTTTTCTCCCCAATTTAAATCTTGTCTCATCACTGCAACTCCCCAACGGGCTCGGGAGAGGCGAAGGTCAAGTCATGCATCCTCCGAAACATGACCCGCCAAGCCGTGCTTTTTAACACCCGCTCGCTTAACCCGGAAGCCAGCAGCACCAATGTGTCGGTGCTGCTCCCATAACCCAGACGATGCTGGGCCAATTYTGACACACCCTGGAATCAAACACCAGGCTGTAGTTACGCCGCAACACTGCGATGCAGTGCCTTAGACTGCTGTGCCACTCGGGAGACCCATCCCCWCATGTTTTAAGATGACCACCATCATTCCTGTTGCCAATAACTCTAAAGCTTCATGCCACAATGACTACTGCCCTGTAGCACTCACATATGTAATCATGGAGTGCTTTGAGAGGCTGGTTATGGCACACATCAACTCCATCATCCCAGACACCCTAGATCCACTCCAATTTGCATACCGCCCCAACAGATCCATAGACGACGCAATCTCAATTGCACTCCACACTGCCATCACCCACCTAGACAAGAGGAATACCTATGTGAGAATGCTGTTCATTGGCTACAGCTCAGCGTTCAACACCAATTTCACCTCCAAGCTCGTCACCAAGCTTAAGACCCTGGGACTGAACACCTCCCTTTGCAACTGGTTCCTGGACTTCCTGATGGGCCGACCCCAGGTGGTGAGGGTAGACAACATCATCTCCACCACACTGACCCTCAACATGGGGTCCCCACAGGGGTGTGTGCTTAGTACCCTTCTGTACTCCCTGTTCATCCATGACTGTGTGGCCAAGCACGACTCCAACCCCATCATCAACTTTGCTGACGACACGACGGTGGTAGGCCTCATCCCCGGCAAAGATGAGACTGCCTACAGGGGGGAGGTCGGTGACCTGGCAGTGCGTTGCCAGAACAACAACCTCTACCTCAACGTTAGTAAGATCAAGGAGCTGATCGTGGACCACAGGAAATGTAGGTGCTGCAGTGGAGTTGGTTGATGGCTTCAAGTTCCTCGTGTCCAAATCACTAAGGACTTAAAATGGTCCACACACATGCAGTCGTGAAGAAGCCGCGACAGCACCTCTTCCCCCTCAGGAGGTTGAAAAGGTTTGGTATGGGCCCTCCAATCCTCAAAACGTTATACAGCTGTACCATTGAGAGCATCTTGACCGGCTGCATCACTGCTTAGTATGGCAATAGCACCGCCCTCAATCGCATGACGCTACAGAGGGTAGTGTGGACAGCCCAGCGAAGCTCCCTGCCATCCAGGACGTCTATATTAGGCGGCGTGAAAGGAAGGCCAAGAAAATTGTTACAGGCTCCAACCACTTAAGACATAGACTGTTCTCTCTGCTTCCGCATGGCAAGCGGTACCGGTGCATCAAGTCTGACACCAACAGGCTCCTGAACAGCTTCAATCCCCATGCCATAAGACTGCTAAATAGCTAACAAAATGGCTACACTGACTATCTGAGTTGTCTCTATGCACACTCACAGGGCCCTACACACTTATGCACGCTGACACGCCAACACACACACTAGCACTCACTTCATAATTTGCTCACACACACATAATATGCACATATATTTATGCTGACTACGCACACCCACTCACTTACAATCATCATATACGCTGCTGCTACTTTGTTATTTATATCCTGATGCCTTACCCCTATACATACACTATCTACCTCTATCCGTCCTGTATCCTTGCACATTGTAAATATGGTACTGGAATTGACACTGTATATAGTATGCTTACTTACTTTATTGTGTTCCTATTTCTTTTTTTTCTCGTGTGTTTTTGTTCTACCTTGCTATTTTTAGTATTACATTGTTATTGATTACTGCATTGTTGGGTTTAGAGCGTGCAATAACTTGAAATGTGACATTAAAACTTTCAACTTGAACTCGTAACAATGCAGTAATTTACACAAGACATACTATGAATCATATATAGAGCAGTAAATAGGGCTGTGAAGACCGGATTAAGTAGATAGGGCTGTGAAGACCGGATGAAGACCGCCATGAAAATAAAATAACTGCTAAAACCGTTGAAATAGGCCTACATTCATTTTGATTCATTCTTTATTTTTATTAACTTCATTTTCATGTAGATAAACTATACCCGAATAGCAGGAGTGTTTATTCATGATTATAAGCAATTGTTTTGCTAACGGTCTGTCTACATCTCCTCCTCTTTCCAACTGTCATTTGATGCTCGAGCAGCTAACGTTAATCTGCTAGATGCACAGGGGGTCTAGAAGCACTAGCCTATAGGTTATGGCACTTCAGTAAAAAAAATGGATGTGTGGACTTTCTTTTATTTAAATCGGTCTTCTTTTAAAACAGGTTGGACGTGTCTGACTATTCATTAGTTATTCAAAAGCAGTTGACAAGGTTGTTCTGGCTCTGAGGCCTATAATYCTCTAATATTGAGTCAAATGGATGCTATCCAGCCTGGCATGGTATAATTTGATATGGAATATTTTCTTAATTTATAGACTACTAATAAACACTGATAAATAGGCTATGGACATGTTGCGTGTATTTATTTATATTTGAATGATTGTCAGTTTCATCATCATGCTATAGCATAGCTGTCTCTCTCCCATTCATAATTGTCTTGCCAATTCATTCTTATAGCCTACTTTCGGGAAAGGTGAGCCTAGATTTTTWWWTWRWWTTTAAGGAAAGMAWAAATATTTGCTTGTCTTTTTATTCACGTGTCTTTTTATGCTGAGTTTGCTGATTATCTCAATGGGCCTATGTCCATTCAGAAAGTTTCCTAYAGTATCATATCTGGACTCTATTTCAATAATAAGTATCAAAAGCTCCTGTCATGATTTAATCTTGTAAAAGGCCTATTTTCAGTAAAGGCCCTTTCTCACCAAGTCAGTTATTTTCATCAGAATAATATGAGCACGTCTTGTTAATGACTCCATTCACACCAGTTGTGAAATATAGTACTGCCACAATCCGTTAATGATTTATTCAGAACCGGTTCGATTCTTTCATCTTCTCGCATGCAATGGCTGACATTTTACATGCTCCTAACCAACTGTGCTATTTTTTATTWATTTTTTWAATCGATGACCTACAATCAAGACTTTCCTACCAACGGGACATTAAAAACTGTAATATCTTATGTTTCACCGAGTCGTGGCTGAACAACGACATGGATAATATAGAGCTGGCGGGATTTTCCATGCACCGGCAGAACAGAGAAGCTAAGTCTGTCTATTTGTCAATAACAGCTGGTGTGCGATGTCTAATATTAAAGAAGTCTCGAGGTATTGCTCGCCTGAGGTAGAGTACCTTATGATAAGCTGTAGACTACACTACAGTATCTACCAAGAGAGTTCTCATCTATATTATTCGTAGCCGTCTATTTACCACCACAGACCAATGCTGGCATTAAGACCGCAGTCAACCAACTCTATAAGGCCATAAGCAAACTAGAAAATCAACCAGAAGCGGCGCTCCTAGTGGCCGGGGACTTTAATGCAGGCAAACTTAAATCCGTTTTACCTAATTTCTACCAGCATGTCACATGTGCAACCAGAGGGYAAAAAACTCTAGACCACCTTTACTCCACACACAGAGATGCATGCAAAGCTCTCCCTTGCCCTCCATTTGGCAAATCTGACCATAATTCTATGCTCCTGATTCCTGCTTACAAGCAAAAACTAAAGCAGGAAGTACCAGTGACTCGTTCAATACGGAAGTGGTCAGATGACACGGATGCTACGCTACAGGACTGTTTTGCTAGCACAGACTGGAATATGTTCCGGGATTCATCCAATGTCATTGAGGAGTATACCACCTCAGTCATCAGCTTCATCAATAAGTGCATCGACGACGTCGTCCCCACAGTGACCGTATGTACATATCCCAACCAAAGCCATGGATTACAGGCAACATCCGCATCGAGCTAAAGGCTAGAGCTGCTGCTTTCAAGGAGCAGGACACTAATCCGGACGCTTATAATAAATCCCGCTCTGTCCTCAGACGACCCATCAAACAAGCAAGTGTCAATATAAGATTAAGATCGAATCTTACTACACCGGCTCTGATGCTTGCCCGATGTAGCTGGGCTTGAAAACTATTACGGACTACAAAGGGAAACCCAGACYAGAGCTGCCCAGTGACGCGAGRCTACCAGACGAGCGAAATGCCTTTTATGATCGCTTCGAGGCAAGCAATACTGAAGCATACACGAGAGCACCAGCTGTTCTGCACGAATGTGTGATAACGCTCTCGGTAGCCGATGTGAGCAAGACCTTTAAACAGGTCAACATTTACAAATCCGCGGGGCCATACGGATTACCAGGACATGTACACAAAGCATGTGCGGACCAACTGGCAAGTGTCTTCACTGACATTTTCAACCTCTCCCTGACCGAGTCTGTAATTCCTACATGTTTCAAGCAGACCACCATAGTCCTTGTGCCCAAGGAAGCGAAGGTAACCTGCCTAAATGATTACCACCCCGTAGCACTCACATCGGCAGCCATGAAGTGCTTTGAAAGGCTGGTCATGGCTCACATCAACAGCATCCTCCCGGATACCCTAGACCAGGTATTCCCAAACTGGGTTATGGGGGTACGCCATATACAAATGTGATTCATATTTTAAAAAACAGTACATTTATATTTTCCAACGGGGCTACACATTTGGGTGAGGTTTCTTTCTCGCCTGAGTAGCCTCGTTTCACTGCCAAAAATAAATTGAAACCATCTAGTGTTCAGTGAAATAACAACACAATGTCAAATACAGGTAGCCTAGTCAAATAATTAACATTCAAACACATTAACCGTTACTCTCTCGCGGGAAACCTTCACAAATMTTGCTCTGTTTCGGAAATGGCAAATAAAACGTGTAAACTGCTTGACACATTAATGTTGCTTACCTTACAGATCAAAAAGTCAACTAATTTCCACTCCATTCATATGCAAATTCATTTGATTGATGCACTAGCTTGTCTGGCTGGCATGTTATTTCAGTAGTTCTCTATTATGATGGATTGTTTTCTATCTTGCATAGCTCATTAGTACACCCGTGTTGTTGAATATACACTACTGTTCAAACGTTTGGGGTCACTTAGAAATGTCCTTGTTTTTGAAAGAAAAGCTATTTTTTTGTCCATTAAAATAACATAAAATTGATCAGAAAAACAGTGTTGACATTGTTAATGCTGGAAATGGCTGATTTGTAATGGAATATCTACATAGGCATACAGATGCCTATTATCAGCAACCATCATTCCTGTGTTCCAACGGCATACTCTAATGTACTCTTACTCAGTTGTGCACCGGGGCCTCCCGCTCCTCTTACTATTCTGGTTAGAGCCAGTTTGAGCTGTTRTGTGAAGGGAGTAGTACACAGCGTTGTACGAGATCTTCATTTTCTTGACAATTTCTCGCATGGAATAGCCTTCATTTCTCAGAACAAGAATWGACTGACGAGTTTCAGAAGAAAGTGATTTGTTTCTGGCCATTTTGAGCCTGTAATCAAACCCACAAATGCTGATGCTCCAGATACTCAACTTGTCTACATTTTACGTCATTTAGCAGACGCTCTTATCCAGAGCGACTTACAAATTGGAAAGTTCATACATATTCATCCTGGTCCCCCCGTGGGGAATGAACCCACAACCCTGGCGTTGCAAYCGCCATGCTCTACCAACTGAGCCACACGGGAGAACATGGTTGCTGATAATGGGCATCTGTACTCCTATGGAGATATTCCATTGAATAATGTGGAACTATGAACACCTTGTGAAACAGCTGTGAAACCCAACCTGGCAATATTTAAGATTGAAATATATAAACTTTGATTTGTTACAGTTTTTTATCATTAATTTATTTTCACAGTTTTTTGTACACTCACTTGGCAATCATAGACTGAAATARTGAATTATGGTGTGTGGAATAGTGAGTAGGTGGTTGCTGTGTGGTTGGGAGGTTTTGCCTGTCACTTGTTCTCAACAGGCAGCCAGTCTCGGAAGGGGGACTTGAAGAGGGAGACTACAAAGTCCAGGCACTGCTGCTCTCTTTGTTCCGAGTGTTTGCAGAGCTAGTGTTTTTAGTTTATTTCACATATTATGTGCCCAGTATGATAGGGCAAGAAAACTTTCTTAGCAGATAATGACAACAGCTGTAGATGATGTAATGAAAAGTTGGAGGGTGGTTGGTAATGGAGGACATCAGGTGAATCCACATCTGCGTCTTTGTATTTATTAAGGATCCTGCCAATACAGCAGCTAATCTTCCTGAGGTCCAGCTAAATTAAGGCAGTTATACAATTGTAAAAACATTACAATACATTCACAACAGATTTCACAACACATTAATGTGAACCCCTAGGTACTGGAGAACAGGAGCAGAGTTAAAGGGAACCTCTTGGCACACAGATCCCTTTAGCGGGATCATTTTCGTCAATATCTGCTGAATTGCAGAGCGCCAAATTCAAAAAAAATTACTACAAATATTTTATTTCATGAAATCACAAGTGCAATATACCAAAACACAGTTTAGCTTAATCCACCTGTCGTGTCAGATTTTGAAAATAAGCTTTACAGCGAAAGCAATCCAAGCGTTTGTGTGTTTATCGATCAGTAGACAAAACATTACAAACAGCTAGCAGCAAAGTAGTTTGGTCACGAAAGTCAGAAAAGCAATAAAATTAAATCGCTTACCTTTGATGATCTTCGGATGTTTGCACTCACGAGACTCCCAGTTACACAATAAATGTTCCTTTTGTTCGATAAACATTATTTTTATATCCAAAAACCTCCATTTGGTTGGCGCGTTATGTTCAGTAATCCACAGGCTCGTGCAGGTCATGAAGGGCAGACAAAAATTACAAATAGTATCCGTAAAGTTCGTAGAAACATGTCAAACGTTTTTTATAATCAATCCTCAGGTTGTTTTTAACATAAATAATCGATAATATTTCAACCGGATGGTAAACTATTCAATACAAGAGAGAAAGAAAATGTTGAGCTACCACTTTCGCGCGCATGAACTAATCGAAGGACATCTGGCAGTCCACTGACGCGATTTGATAAATCTCGCTAATTTTTCAGAATAAAAGCTTGAAACTATGTCTAAAGACTGTTCACACCCTGTGGAAGACATAGGGAAAGGAATCTGGTTGATTTCCCTTTAAAGGGAGCAGGGTAGGAGATAGAAACGTAAACAAGCAAACGCACAGGTTACACTTTACTGTGAGAAAATCTGACGGATTATTGCAATGTTATAAATGGAAGATATGTACTTTTCAACWGTTTTTGAAGGTATAGCTTACCTCAAGCTGGTCCCCCTTCGACTTCACTGYTCCCACTCCGACTTCACTTCACTGGCTCTAGTGAATGGGATACCTCCTGGATGACTCAGACAGTCAATGGTCCTGAAGTCATTTGGAGAGGTAAATTGAAGAAGTACATTTTTATAAACTCAGCATAACTACKATTTTTTACTTTCTCAAATGTCAACCAAAGCTTAACATACTTTGTCTATTGTGCTTCACTGAAGTGTAGGGCCTCGGGGCTTTCAGTGGTCGACCGTATAACTGCTCCAACTGGAGAAGGTTCTTGTTTTCTCCGAAGTAACCATAGGAAGACAAAGATGGAAAAGAAACTCAAACTACCTTCAGGTTATTTTGTGTGCAAATGCAAGTAGTTATTATCTGAGATTTTTAAATTCACCTAAACAGATGGCGACCCCAGCCAGGTCTCGCCTTCCTTTCGTTCTTCTTCCAAACCAAGTAATTTGCCCGGATGTCTAAGTGTCACGGCTCTTGTCGGAATGATTTGACCAAAGCGCAGCGTGGTAAGTGTTCATGATAAATGTATTACTCCAAAACACTCGAACAAAATAACAAAGACGGAAAACCGAAACAGTCCTGTCAGGTGCAGACACTAAACAGAAAACAACTACCCACAAAACCCAAACGAAAAGGACAACTTATATTTGATCCCCAATCAGAGACAACGATAGACAGCTGCCTCTGATTGGGAACCACACCAACATAGAAATAAAGAAACTAGAATGCCCACCCTAGTCACACCCTGGCCTAACCAAAATAGAGAATAAAAACCTCTATGGCCAGGGCGTGACACTAAGCACTTCGTCCCTTTCTTGATTCTCCTTCGGTAGCTCCCCTTCTGTTTCTCCTGCGCCTTGTCGATGTTCAATGTCACCTTGATTGATAACAGAAATAAATGCAATTATATTTCTTACATATCTTTTGGAGGGCCAGAAAATAAATGAACAGCAAAAAAAAACTCCACATCCTTCTCAGCCTGTGCCTGAAGGGGGTCCTTGAAGGCGTTCTGATCTAGACAACTTCCACCACATCAGGTGGGACTTCAGTAATCTGAAAGTACGTAATACAAAAATAGCAATAGACAAACAACAACACAAAGTCAATCACAAATGTTAAAGACTACAGTATATGCAATAATTGTATATACAATTGCATTGTTTACCTCAGTCAACAGCTGCGGCTCCCGTCCTTACAGCAGGTGATAGAACGAGATCTCGGTGGAGGCCTGTACGCTYCTGTTGRGTGCAAAGAGAATTACCTTCAGCTTGTCCTCCCACCGTTCCTGGTACCCATCAAGGGACTTTCCTATGTCCGTCTTGAGGGTCTGGTTGGTCCGTTCATCCAAACCTGGAGGAGGGGGTAGGAAAGGGATATCTATTGACAATGTAAGATATTGAAATATGTCTGATTATGTACTATGGAACAATAAAGCAAAAAAAAAAGAAATACATTAGTGACAGAATATAACCTAAAACATCCGTACCTTGTTCCAGAGTTCACGACCTCGGTCACTCAAGATGACCTCAGGAGAACCGTGGGTGTTGAAGATGTCCATCATCGCCTTGGAGGTGGCCTCGCCAGTCTCATCTTTAATGGGTATCGCCAGTTTCATCCTTGATGGGTTTCATACAACACAAATATAAATGTTTGGTTCCAAGCACCCTTTTTAATGAGTTACAGAAGGGAATTTAGAGTTAAGCACTTTCTCTTTCTTTACTGACCTTAATGGGTATTGATTGCCTCCACCCACTTGGTAAAGTAATCAGTCGCCGTCAGACACCAGCTGTTGCCATTCCTGTATTTCGTGAAGGGTCCGATGAGGTTCACCCCTAACATTTGAAGTGTTGGACAGAAGGTTACTTTAWTCTTACCCGTATCTGTGTCATACAGTATGCAGATTTTCATATTTGTAAGGATACTGACACACAGAAATTATATAATATTGAACACTACTGTGGTCAAATAAAGCAACCATTACAAAACAAGTTATCAGTGCAACATTTTTATTGTGACACTTAGCGATCATGTGCCATGGTGAAACAACTGATGGGCTTCAACTCCGGCGACACAGTCTTCACACTCTCAAACTTCTGGCAGGCTAGACAGGTACTGACCTTTAAGTACAAAGTTACAAATTGAAACATTGTGTGCTCTCTGTTATGACATTCATTGAAATCATAATCATTTCAGATATAATAGAATGTGATTGATTAACAAAAGGTTATTCCACTTTCCCAGCTGCCCACATCCTTGACAATCCCACGGCAGAAGAAGCGTAGGTTGATTTTGGCAATCATGTGCTTCACTCCGAAATGGCCAGCGTGCATCTCGGTCAGCACGGCAACCTTCTCCTCAGTGAAAATCACCCTCCTATGTGGCTGGCCAACCTTCCACCGTAGGTACATGTGATTGCCTAACAATTTGGAAGAGAAGAGTTGTTGAAATACTCAAGTCTAAGTGCATTTGCACTGCTGGCTTTCTCTCTCTGTTTCTCGTCATCTCTCTCTCTCTCTCTCTCTGTCTTCCACTCTCTTCCCACCTCTCTCTCCCTCTCTCACTTTCATCCTTTCTTTCTCACTTTGTTCGTCTCATCCATCCCCTCTCTCTCTGTCTCTCTGTCTGTCTAGCAAAGACACCTAGTTAAGTGCAGTTGTAATTACCATAATTGCTTACACCTATCTATTTGATTGTTCAGGTTTAACTTATAGCTATATACCTCAATATGACAGACATATAATTACATGTATAGCTATCAACATGTAGATAACAAACTAGCTAGATGGAAAATAGTTGTTGAAAAATGGTTGTACATAGCTAAATCCTTTCAGTTATCTAATATAAGTTAACTGCTTAACGTTAAGTTACCCTGAATTGGGAAAACCTCTGCCCCCTACAAATGTTGTGCCTCTTGTCAAGATCAGTGGTGCCTTCATAGTACTTCGCCTGGTTGGAAAGATAAAAGAAAATGTCCTCGACGGATGCCATTGAACTGCAAGCTAAATACAAACAAAAAGCTACAATAACAGCTAGCTAGCTAACATTAGCTAAATAAAGCTATGGCTAGCTATCTAGCTGACTAGGCAGGTATAAGTACAGTATATCTAAAAACAGCTTCAATTATTTATTCCTATTTAACAATATTTTCTTATATAATGACAAAAACAATATAGGGTAAAGAAAGAGCGTTCTCGTTCCAGTCTTTTCGGTCCTGGCAGGACATGATCGCCTTCCTTGGAAGCAGACGCAGGGAGAAAAGGGAGGACAGCAACGACGCCGGGGTTCGCGGCCACAGAGTAAGCCCAAAAGACAGACCCAATTTTTTTTGGGGGGGGGGCACACGGGGTGGTCGGCGGAGCCGAGGAATGAGCCGGAGACCGTCAGGGAGTCGAAGGAGAAACTCGACGAAAGATTCCGGAGAGAGGTGGTGGCGATGAGAGTGCTGCAGAGCGGGCGTGCTGAGGAGTGTGACACCAGTCCGGTTTCATCTGCACCAGTTTCATGCATCTGGCCTCCAGTGCGCCTCCCCAGTCTGGTACGTCCTGTGTCTCCTCCACGCACTCGCCCTGAAGTGTGTGTCACCGTTCCGGTACGATTTGTGCCGGTTCTACACACCAGGTCTCCAGTGCGCATACACAGCCCAGTACGTCCTGTGCCTCCTCCTCGCACTCTCCCTGAAGTGCGTGTCCCCAGTCCGGTATGTCCTGTGCCTGCTCCTCGCACTCTCCCTCAAGTGCGCCTTCCCAGTCAGGTACGTCCTGTACCTGCTCCCTGCACTCACCCTGAAGTGCATGTCACCAGTCCGGTGCCACCTGTGCCGGCCTCACACATCAGGCCTCCAGTGCGCCTCCCCAGTCCAGAGCGTCAGGCGACGAGTCCCAGTCCAGAGCTTCCGGCGACGAGTCCCAGTCCAGAGCTTCCGGCGACAAGTCCCAGTCCAGAGCTTCCGGCGACGGTTCACAGTCCAGAGCTTCCGGCCACGTTTCACAGTCCGGAACCTCCTGAAACGGTCCACAGTCCGGAACTTCCTGAGACGGTCCAAGGTCCGGAACCTCCTGCGACGGTCCACGGTCCAGAACCTCCAGCTCCAGGGCAGGAGCCTTCCTCTGCGCCGATGCACGGCGTCCAGTCCCGCTCCATGGCAGGAGCCTTCCTCTGCGCTGATGTCCAGTCCTGGCACGGCGTCCAGTCCCCCTCCAAGGCCGGAGCCTTCTTCTGCGGCGGTGCCCAGTCCTTGCACGGCGTCCGGTCCCGCTCCGTGGCAGGGATTCCTTCCTCTGCGCCAATGTCCAGTCCAGGCACGGCGGTCCAGTTCCGCTCCGTGGCAGGATCCTTCCTCTGCGCCAATGTCCAGTCCAGCACGGCGTCCAGTCTCCGCTCCATGGCCGAGGCCTCCTTCGGCGCCGGTGCCCAGTCCGGGTGCGGCGTTCTACCCGCTCCATGGCCGGACCCGTGGTCTGGGCGGGGGCAAAGACCCGCACCGGAGCCGCCACCGACACTAGTCACCCCCCTACCCTCCCCAGTTGGTTTTCAGGTTTTGCGGCCGGAGTCCGCACCTTTGGGGGGGGGGGGTTACTGTCACGCCCTGACCATAGAGAGCCTTGTTATTCTCTATTTTGGTTAGGTCGGGGTGTGACTAGGGGGGGTGTTCCTATCTAGGTTAATTATTTATATGGTGCCTGGTATGGTTCCCAATCAGAGGCAGCTGTTTATCGTTGTCTCTGATTGGGGATCATATTTAGGCAGCCATTTCCCCACTGGTTTTTGTGTTGTTGCCTGTGAGCACTACAGAACGTCACGTTTCGTTGCTCTTATTTGTTTTTGTGAGTTTCATTTAATAAACATGTGGAACTCAACGTACGCTGCGCCTTGGTCCGTTAATTCTACAAACGAATCGTTGACAATGAGGTGAAATTGTCACGCCCTGACCATAGAGAGCTGTTTATTCTCTATGTTGGTTGGGGCGTGATAGTGTCTAGGGTGGGTCATCTAGGTGAATTGTATTTCTATGGTGGCCTGATATGGTTCCCAATCAGAGGCAGCTGTTTATCGTTGTCTCTGATTGGGGATCATATTTAGGTAGCTATTTCCTCATTGTGTTTCGTGGGATCTTGTCTACAGATAGTTGCCTGTGTGCACACCAGTAGCGGCACGGTTCGTTTGTTCTTGTGCTTTGTTTTGTTTGGTGAGTTTCAATTTATTAAAATATGTGGAACTCTACGCACGCTGCGCCTTGGTCCAATCATTACGACGAACGTGACAGAAATAGAACTAAAACTGCCCACATCCTCCATCCTCCGCGAACGCTATAGGTAAAATAGAGCCAAGCAACCAGCATATCAATACACTTTGGATCATGAGGTAGGGCGGTCAGAATTTTGGAAGTTCTAGCAACAACCCTAGCAACAGAAGCTAGAACTCATTGAATCCCATTGTGACGCAGGGGGGACACTTTTTGGCATGACAGGCCCATTCTGGTTGTCGTTGCAGAGTCGTACTCTCCTCCCAGTGGGGATCCCCTACTAGTTGTGCCCGGGGTTCGACTGTCTGCTGCCCTGGAACCTTCAACCACGAAGTCTCCACCTGCCTCTCCTGCTCCTGGCCCGGAGCCAAACCCAGCGGGGGATTCTTCATCTGCTCCTAGGATGGAGCCTGCAGCTACTGCAAATGTCAAGTGCAGCCAGGACGTTGGAGCCTCTCCAGTCCCACCTGCCAGTACCGTGCTAGTTCCAGCCCTGGGGTCCTGTTACCTCTAGATCTTCCAGACATTGCCTTAGGGGACCCACCAGACATCACCCTGTGTGACCCACCAGAAGTCACCTCTGATGTCCCCCCTGGCATAGATGTTGAGTTCCCTTCCTTCTCGGTAGGGTCAGAGTTTCAGTTTCAAGTTGGTAGGCAGTTGCCTAGCCCGCCAGGCTTAGAGCATCCTGCCCTGCTAGTCCACAAGTTGCCTGTGCTAGGTTCTGCCATCAGTCCCTATCAATAGGTCCTCAGTCTCCAGCTGTAATAGGTAGCCTAGCGGTTAGAGCATTGGGCCAGTAACCGAAAAGGTGAAAACTATGTCGATGTGCCCTTGAGCAAGATACTTAACCCTAATTTGCTGCAGGGGCGCCAAACTACTATGGTTGACTATGTAAACAACACATTTTACTGCACCTATCTGGTGTATGTGACAATACAACATAATTATAAATTGTTTTACTAGATCTGCAGCACTAGTCAGACCTCAGTCCCTAACCCAGACCTCAGTCCCTAACCTCAGTCCCTAACCCAGTCCCTAACCCAGGTCCCTAACCCATTTTTAGAAACGCAACCCTTTACAGTTGCTAGTTAGTTATCTGTCCAAAATTGTAATCAGTAACGTAACTTTTGGATTACCAAAACTCAGTAACGTAATCTGATTAATTTCAATTACTCTTAGATTACTTTCCCTTTGAGAGGTGCAGGTGTCACGTTCCTGACCTGTTTTCCCTTGTTTTGTATTTATTTAGTATGGTCAGGGCGTGAGTTGGGGTGGGTTGTCTATGTGTGTTTTTCTATGTTGGTATTTTGTGTTCGGCCTGGTATGATTCTCAATCAGAGGCAGCTGTCAATCGTTGTCCCTGATTGAGAATTATACTTAGGCATGATTTTGCCTAAGTTTGTTCCTGTGTTAGTTTTTCGCCACACGGGACTGTTACGGTATGTTCGTTTATTGTTTTGTATCGTGTATTGTTTTCGTGTTCATTAAATTACCATGGAAACTTACCACTCTGCAAATTGGTCCTCCGATCCTTCTCGCCTCTCCTCGTCCGATGAGGAGGACGACTTAGACTGCCGTTACAGCAGGTTAATAGCTGACGAAGCCACAAAGTCATAAAATCTGATTTTAAACCTAACTATAACTGTTTTTTTTTAACTGTAACCTTAACCACACTGCTAACCCTAATCCCTAACCTTAAATAACCCTAACCTTAACCACACTGCTAACCCTAATCCCTAACCTTAAATAACCCTGACCTTAATCATACTTCTAACCCTAACTGTAAATTAAGACCAAAGAGCACATTTTTGTTTTCATTTATTTTTACAATATAGCACATTTTGACTTTGCAGCTGGCCTATCTAGTGGAAATCACTCAGTTGTACCTCAAGAACAATACTCATCCCAATGAACGTCAACCTGGTTAAGAGGCATTAGAAGAAGACAAAAATGGATATTACCAAATGAACATCCATTGCACGATAAATCAATGTCAGAGTTTACATAGCTGGCCATAAATGGATGTTGTATTTTCCAATTGGCTAATGTATCCCCCGTCCTCTCTCCTGTAACTATTCCCAGGTCGTTGCTGTAAATGAGAATGGGTTCTCAGTCAACTTACCTGGTAAAATAGAAATACAATAACAATGTACTTTATGGGTTGGTTATGTAGGCTTCTTTTAACCCATTGCTTTCTACTACAGGTAATAGGGCACTAGGAGTAACTAACCCCTCGTAAGAACAATGTCTAATTGCTGAGACAAAAAAGCAACGTTTAGAAAAAAAATTGGTATGTGGATGAAGGTCATGCTTAGGCGAATATACTATCAAGGGAAATAAATGGCTAGAGTTTACACTTTTTTAGTTATTTKATGGAAAGATGTTTTTAGAAAAGGGGCGCTTTTTTAAGTCCCAGGGTAACTGTCCCCCTCATGGCCCCCGGGGGATTTTGGCATAGGGTTTCACACAAGTGTGTTCAAATTAATTGAATCAGTTTTATTTAGAAATTCTTTAGTAAGTAACACTTTAAAGCTAAGTCTAGTTGTCTTATTTTAATTATTTAAATAAATATTGGGGGGGGGGGAATGGTGTTGCACATGTCACCATTAATATCCGCACTATGAGGAGACTTGACGTAAAGTCCCTCACCTGCACATTACTTTTCTTTGTTGTTCCTCTTCCATTATGTACAATTGCAATAAATATGATTTAAATAATGCAAGAGTTTAATTGCCGGCAGTCTTTAAAATTACATTCAGGAGCAAAAGGTTTTCAATAGTTGTTTTAAATTATTAATTGGTAAATAATATTGGAATGGAATATAAATAATAACATTAAATAACAATGGAATATAACATTTAATAACAATAACTGAACTAATTAACTCAGTGTAACATTGATGTGGCAACTCTCTTAAGCTCTGCTACTGCACGATTCTAATTTGTACCTGTAGGTCACAAATAAAGCTTTCCTCAGTAAAATTGGAGCCCGACTCCTGCTCACACCTAATCCAGTCCGCACCTGTGACTGAAAACAGGGGGAGAGATGCCATGAATCTTAAAGGAATGCCCTTTATCTACTTCCCCAACGTCAGATGAACTCGTGGATATCATTTTTGTGTCTCTGTGTCCAGTATGAAGGAAGTTAAGAGGTAGTTTCGCGAGCCAATGCTAACTAGCATTAGCGCAATGACTGGAAGTCTACTGTATGGGTATCTGCTAGCAAGCTAGTAGATACCAATAGACTTCCTTCCATTCATTGCATTAATGCTAGTTAGCATTGGCTCCCTCTCAATATGTTTACATGACTGATGTATGAATATCCCTGTGTTAGCCTGTATTATTATTGCAATCGTTAATGTGCTTTTATCAGGGCATATGTTTACACATCCTGATGTCCATTTACAGTTTGCATGTCTATTTTCCTTTTGCATGTATGTCTCTCTTAGTATCTTGTAAATTGATCCTAATGGTTGTATTGTTTCCCCTTTTTAGAACCACAACAATATAAATAACTTCTAATGGAATCAGCTGCATCTGTGTGTGTGTGGTGGTGAACAAGTGTTCAGTGTAGGCTTCAACATCATGTTCTGACCGGACAGCACCATAATGGGCAGATCTTAGTGAATCAGTTCACGTTTACTAGCGGGTGAGGGCATCCACAGCCGACTACTCACACAAGCTCCAGCTAGACCTTTTTTCCTGGTCCTAGTTCTCGCCGGATTTAGCAACCCACGTTTTTCTTTCAATGACCGCTGATCTAATATCCCAAAGTTATTTTCAGCTGTAGATAATTAGACTAGAGACGTTCTGAGCAAATAATGTAAGAAATAACACCCCACAAAAATACTGCAAAGTTGGCTAGGGGCTAGAAAGAGGGTGACCGTTTCTGTCGGTGCCATCTTGAATAGTTGGTAGCCAATAAATATAATTGGTCTGTGGTTAAAGTAACATATAGACCTAGAACCATTTCAACTGTGTTCAGTTACCGTGTGTTTGTAATATACAATCACACTGTATGTGAGCAATCTCAGGTAACCCAGAACTAAAGTCTTACGTAATTGGTCAGATGCTTGTTAAGTTCAGGTCCATATACAGTGGGGCAAAAAAGTATTTAGTCAGCCACCAATTGTGCAAGTTCTCCCACTTAAAAAGATGAGAGAGGCCTGTAATTTTCATCATAGGTACACTTCAACTATGACAGACAAAATGAGAAAAAAAA
>NW_019942514.1:3930894-3941216 GCF_002910315.2 Salvelinus sp. IW2-2015 | reverse complement strand
AATTAATAAAAAATCCTACAATGTGATTTTCTGGATTTTTTTTCCTCATTTTGTCTGTCATAGTTGAAGTGTACCTATGAGGAAAATTACAGGCCTCTCTCATCTTTTTAAGTGGGAGAACTTGCACAATTGGTGGCTGACTAAATACTTTTTTGCCCCACTGTATGTTAAGAGAAGACATAGAATGAGGATCGGAACCAGAACGAAGAGCTCCACCCTCTCTCTTTGTAAGTTACGGGCAAGTCTATGGGCCAAATGTTCCCTCACCTTCCGAAATTTAAAAGATGATTTATCCAAATAACCAGTGACGAAAAACCCAAGCACCGGAACTAATGCTGCTCGTTATCACACGCATCCCATTGTATCATTTATGTTCAAGTAGTCTGTCGACGAGAGATTAATGTGTGAGCAAGTTGTGAAAGGAAAGGTCAGACATTGCCACCAACTTGGACGCCACCAAATTTAAGTATGTCACATGGTTTGCACTGCGGATCAATCCTTCGATATCAAGTTCAGAAGAAAAGTCATTGACGAAAATCTGCTACCAAAACCTTTGCCTCCTCTCCTGCTATAGATAGGGGATGCTTGCCAACAGCACTGCGAGTCACTACGTGCCTGATAGGCCCTGATTGTCCCTATGCGGCTAGAGTGATGTGTGTGTGCGTGCATGCGTGCGTGTGTGTGTGTGCGTGCGTGCGTGCGTGCGTGCAGTCAGATAGATTTAGTTCAGAGAAAGCCTAGGTATTTTTCCTATTTTCCTCCTAAACCATTAGTAATGACTTTATCAGGAGTGGGGTTCTTGCCACCAGGGGATGATAAAGTGGCCAGAGACTTGGGAGAGGAGCACTCTCATAACCGGGACTGCAGGGGCTGTAGACAGCCAGTTTGGCGCTACTGCACTGTCCAAATGTGAGTGGATGAAAGGAAATTCAACTCCATTACA
This sequence comes from Salvelinus sp. IW2-2015, assembly GCF_002910315.2. Classification (NCBI taxonomy): domain Eukaryota; kingdom Metazoa; phylum Chordata; class Actinopteri; order Salmoniformes; family Salmonidae; genus Salvelinus; species Salvelinus sp. IW2-2015. The sequence continues at coordinate 3,940,273 of NW_019942514.1, read as the reverse complement.
TCGGATACTGCTGGGTCGGCTGCAATGGGTGATGTGAAATTATGGAAGGGTGCTCAAACGGTGTCATGGTGTATCTCAGGTCCGGAAGCATTTAAGTAATCATTTCTCAGGTCCAGAAGCATTTAAGTAATCATTTCTCAGGTCCGGAATCATTTAAGTAATCACTTCACTGTTTGTCTACATACAAAGCATGTGACGAATAAAATTTTACTTGACCCGGAGGTCAATTCGTTTGGGGAGCGGCATTATGTTTGTCGGTGTGTATGCGTACACACTAAAGAAACACAGGCGTAATAACTATTGGATAGTTGAGCATCTAAGGCCACTGTTGCAGTTACTATGTATTGTATAGGATATATATATCATGATCAAAATGTGTAATTGCTGCAATGCTAAATACCATTAATCTAACAGACGATTGTGTCAGCATTATAATCTCTCCCCTATATTATTGTGATGAATAACTCATGATCATTTTGATTCCCCCATTAGGAGAAAATTAGCATTTTGTTTTCCTGACACAGTTAACCAGGCTTTTCTGGATACAAATTAAACAAAATGGCCTGATTGAATTAATCTATGATTTAGAGCGCTGGATGGTGTTTGAAGTATTGTACTGTATATACTCACAGCGTAAAGAGATACATTCTTTCTGAGGCTGTAAACCTGTTCTGTTCCCCTGATATATGAAAGTCGAGTTTGGAGAGCAGGTTGAGAATTCAAAGAAAGCGCTTCAGACTTTGACATGCCTCTGCTGTCTCCATACACACACGCACAAACCGAGTGCTAAGAAAACCTTCCCTTTGACAAAAGCAAAAGGGCCAATTCATTTCGCAGAGAGCGAGGAAAAGAGAGGGGGGTGTAGTGAAACACATGAAACATTGGAAGACATTTCTATAGGAATTGCTCCACTTACTGCCTGTTGTGTAAAGAAGTGGGATTCTGGACACCTGCTTCTGTTGTTGGGCTTTATCTTTCCCGCTCACTAGCTTGGCGTAGAAGCAAAACTCTGTGGACATCTTGGGATGGCTCCTGGCTGTGTGCTCAAGGTCCTCTCCAAAGCCTGTGTGCGCAAACTACACAAAACGAAGACCATGGATCGAATCTGAACTGAAGTGTTTTTTTTCATTGAGAAGTATCTATTTCTTGTTGTTTTCAAAGATGTTGGATTATATCTAATGTGCTTTAAAAACGTGTTCCTCCTTTCTTTCTTCCCCTTGTTTTTTAAAAAACATTTTCCATTGACCTACATTTTTTCATGAGCTGATATGCTTTGTGGCTCCCCAGTGACTCCCACTGTATTGGATTCATCTGGTTCCAATACATCCTGTGCAGAACCTATCAATCACTGGGGAGCACAGAAAACTAATAATTTATTGATGAAACGAGGCAGCCATGAATTTCTAACTGCTTTCCTCATATTTATCAAGCCAGATCAAACAATGAAAACCCAAACAAGCTTAAAGGGAAAGGGAGTTGCAGGGAATAACCTATTCTTAGAGCAGTCGGAAGAAGGGGCTGGGGAGCTGGGATGGGAGAAAGAGACAGAGAGAGAGAGAGAGAGCAGTGGGAAGATGAGTTCAGAGTGATACTTGAGACAGCACGGTACACATCTGAATGAATGCTTCCACAAAAGGCAATTTTACCCTCGCAGGCTGCTCAGCCTCACTGTAGGTAGCAAGGTGAGCTCTGTCTTCCTCTGAGGAGAAGGAAGAGCACTTAATGTTGTTTTTCTCTTCAGCCTGGATCCCAAGGCTGACTGGAGGGCCAGTATACTGATCTCAAGCTTCCACACAAGAACACACTCCGGGCAATGGTGTTTGCGAGCCCGCTAACATGGGGTCTGGGGAATAGCGTGTCTGTGTTTCTTCTACTTGTTTGCTTTCTTTAATGCAAAGGCAGAGTTTGTGTTGATGTTCTTTTGAATTTATACAGCCGTTGGAGGACTGGAGAGAAAAATAAAACAACAAGAAAAGACTGAAGTTTGCCTTGGATATTCAGTTAGGGAAAGTTCAATCTGAGTTCACATGCTGGTGTCCGCATAACAAGATCAAAGATAAAAGTACTGTACACGCTGTCACAACACTTTGTTGTTATCATATAATGTGGTGTGATTGACTGTATAATGATTTGAAATGAAATGAAATCTTACAATCCGTCTGAGATATCAACAGAGTAAACACTTATCTTAAGTCTGGTGGCGAAACTGCTAATTCTTAAAATCAACAGAAAAACTGCCCTTCTCAGAGAGAAAGAGGAGGGACAGTTAGAGCTCCGGGAGCGCAGTACAGTGCAACTGCAAAACACAGCAATGGAAAAAGATGAAGTCATTGCTGCTGCTTCTCGTTCTGCTGGCATTACATATCTGCTATGTCCTGTGGGGCGGCAGTGTCTACCGGCCCCGCCGAGACCAGAGTCGTCTGGAATCAGCGTGAGAAGGACCAGCGTGTAATCTCTTGCCCTCTCAAGTGGCAGAGTGGAGGAGTCAACCAGAGGACAGTGCGATATAATAGCTGGACCGGCTGAGAAAGAGCCAGCAGCGGCCAACCTCCAACCACTGTGCAATATCACAGAGACACTCCCAGTGCCTGGTCCTCAGTGGGCAGACAGATAGATGGCGACTCGGGTGTAGTGCTTTCCGCTGGGCATCAACACTTCCTATGAATGAGGTCACATGGTATGGGAACAGTCGAGTCGGGAAGGGGTGATGTCAAGATGACGGAAGCATTCTGGTTCCTTGCTGCCCGAGTCGTTCATTGAGTTCTTCTCATATGACCAGGTGACTGCGCCTACTGGCGCCTGTGTGGTGTCACATGTTACCGTGCTCAATGGAGCTCAAATGCAGGAGATTAATCACTCCGACCAATCCCCTTTCCCGCTCATCATCACACATAGACACATAGCTCAGCATCTAGACTGCCAACGGGAATGTACTGTACTGTCAATACAACATGCTGCAAGCAAAGCCTTCAGTGCAGACTTCGGTGACTACTCAGTGCTCCAGCTGCCCCTATACAGTGCTAAGTGATCGATACGCTTTGTTGGGGAATACAGACACCATGCTCCATGCTCACACAGCAAGGTTGCAGAGTCCAAAGAAGGTTACATTTTACACAAGCCCGCAAAAGGGATGTTACAGAGATTTTACAGGCATTTTAAATCAGATCGTTTTTCGCTTTGTGAGGTCAAACCGAAATTAATGAGGGATACGGCCTATAAACGTTTGTGTAATTAGTAAGCTAAACAGCTGACAGATCTAACTACAATGGACCATTTCCCTGCCTTGTTTATGAAATGTCCTCAATAACTGGTCAAATCGTATTTAGGAATTCATGAGGGGTAAGGCGAGGAGAAAGCCTAAAAGTATGGCAGCGTTTCCAGTCAATGAGTAATAGTGGATTAGTTTACAGAGGGAGAGTACATAACACTGTCTCTGTCTCCCCCTTCTGGCAAATAAAATGACACTCCCTCTGTGCAGGTCAATGTAATGTGTTCAGTAGAACCACACACTAAACAACAATAATACATACAGTAAGAGCGCTTGTTGGTGGAATTACGACTACATAAACATGCAAACTGCTCTTTGTGGATTTTATCCTGCATTGCAAAACTGGCATAATCATGCATGAGCAATTCTGCTATTTCAAAAACAAAAATAAACAAAAGTGCTTTGGTAACTGAATTCACATATCTGCTGATACTGTACGTTTTTTTTCTTGCCATTTCCATCATGTTGATAAAGCATAATCAAATAGTTTGAGGACAAGACGGCACTTCAAGTGTTAAGAAAGAAGAGCATTTTCTTTATCAGAAAAACGGACACGTCATGATGTGACTGTCATCTTTCATGGTTAGAAAAGAAGCATCTGTCAGATATCTCACAATACATCCGCTGAGTGTGCATGTTCATTCTTCTTCACTTGTTTGTATGTACGTGGTGCTCATCTTGGGTCCTGTGCAATTATCATACGACTGCAATGCATTTCACTGTCTACTTAATCACAATACAAATTGCCCCGGTACTGGAGGAATGAGTTTTTTTTTTTTTTTTCAGTCAGCACGGCCCCCTGGTGAATCTGCTCACTCTATGAGACTCGCTGCTACTTGATCAAGCGGGCCAGGCTCGTTCCATTGGGATTACCTATCAAAGTGGAAGGCAATGGTAACTCAATGTCTCACCCAGACAGTGATTGATGATAGGACTGTCTCGTAACAAATCGCAGACAGAAAGGCTCATGCACAACACGTGCTGGAAATGTTAATTGAAATGCAGTACGCAACGGCATACTTTTACAGTGTTCACTGTTCGAGGTGTGAAGACAATGTACAGTACAAACTGTAAAGTATCTCCTTGACAGAAAATGATTGTAGGATCAACTCTGATCACAACTGTTTCCTACTACAAGGTTGTAAAACATTATCTTATTTAAATGGGACGCTTTAAAAAGGTCTTTGTTTCTTGCTTTTCCTGGACTGAGAATAATGGTTTCATGGGGGGGAAATCATAAGTAGGAGAGGCCGATTTCTTAAGTGATTATGGTCAGATCTACAACTACACCTATCAATGTTGATCAGTACAAGTCAGTGCAAGCATGTACAGTGTCTGCAGAAAGTATTCATACCCCTTGATTTATTCCACATTTTGTTGTGTTACAGCCTGAATTCAAAATGTATTCAATCTTTTTTTTCTCTCTCACCAATAGACACACAATACCCCATAATGACAAAGTGAAAACTTGTTTTAAGCCATTTTTGCAAGTGTATTGAAAATGAAATACAGAAATATGTCATTTACATAAGTATTCACACATGAGTCAATATTTTGTAGAACACCTTTGGCGGCGTTTACAGCTTTGGGTATGTCTGAATCTCCAATTCTTCCTTGCAGAAGTGGTGGTGAACAGCAATCTTCAAGTCTTTCCACAGATTTTTTTTATGAGATTCAAGTCTGGGCTTTGGCTGGGCCACTCAATGACTTTCACATTATTGTTCTAAAGCCATTCCAGCATTGCTTTGGCTATATGCTTGGGGTCATTGTCCTGCAAGAACGTAAATCTTCGTCCCAGTCTAAACTCTTAGAAAAAAAGGATTCTTCGGCTGTCCCCATTGGAGAACCCTTTTTGACATGTGTCTTTTTCTCAGGAATGGCTTCAGTCTGGAGTCTCTCCCATAAAGCCCAGATTGATGAAGTGCTGTAGAGAATGTTTTCCTTCTGGCAGGTTCTTCCATCTCAGCCAAGGAACTCCATAGTTCTGTCAGAGTGGTCATTGGGTTCTTGGTCACCTACCTGACCAAGGTCCTTCCTGCCTGGTTGCTCAGTTTGGTCGGACGACCAGCACCAGAGTCTGGATAGTTCCAGCAGGCAGAGTCTGGATAGTTCCATATTATTTCCATTTCCCAATGATGGAGACCACTGTGCTCTAGGAAACGTTCAACACTCTAAAAATTATTTTATACCCTTCCTCAGATATATGCCTCATCACAATTCTATCTCGGAAATCTACAGACAGTTCCTTGGATTTCATGGTATGGTGATGCCGAAACGTTGGTAAATACCCATTAAATTGCTGGAAGATTATACATGGGGTGTGCGACTTTATTTTGATAGTTTATAGATTATTCTCTGTTGGTCAGCACCTCCACACAAACTATTGTTCTGGGTGTGCGCCAGCTCATGTTTTTTTATTTTCTGCCCTGACCTGCATTGTCAACTGTGGAACCTTATATAGAAAGATGTCTTTCTTTCTGAATCATGTCCAAATAATTGAATTGGCCACAGGTGGACTCCAATCAAGTTGTAGTGACATCTTAAGGATGATCAAAGGAAATTTGGTGCAACTGAACTCAAGGGATGTGAATACTTACAGTTGAAGTCAGAAGTTTACATACACTTAGGTTGGAGTCATTAAAACTTTTCAACCACTCCACAAATTTCTTGTTAACAAACTATAGTTTTGGCAAGTCGGTTAGGACATCTACTTTGTGCACGACACAAGTCATTTTTCCAACAATTGTTTACAGACAGATTATTTCACTTATAACTCACTGTATCACAATTCCAGTGGGTCAGAAGTTTACATACACTAAGTTGACCGTGCCTTTAAACAGCTTGGAAAATTCCAGAAATATATGTCATGGCTTTAGAAGCTCTTGATAGGCTTATTGACATAATTTGAGTCAATTGGAAGGTGTACCTGTGGATGTAATTTCAAGGCCTACCTTCAAAGTCAGTGCCGCTCTTTGCTTGACATCATGGGACAATCAAAGAAATCAGCCAAGACCTCAGAAAAAATAAAATGTGGACCTCCAGAAGTCTGGTTCATTCTTGGGAGCAATTTCCAAACACCTGACGATACCATGTTCATCTGTACAAAAATAGTAACGCAAGTATAAACACCATGGGATAACGCAGCGTCATACCGCTCAGGAAGGAGACGCATTCTGTCTCCTAAGAGGTGAACGTCTTTGGTGCGAAAAGTGCAAATCAATCCCAGAACAACAGCAAGGACGCTTGTGAAGATGCTGGAGGAAACAGGTACAAATGTTATCTATATTCAACAGTAAAACGAGTCCTATATCGACATAACCTGAAAGGCCGCTCAGCAAGGAAGAAGCCATGCTCCAAAATCGCCATAAAAAAAGCCAGACTACGGTTTGCAACTGCACATGGGGACAAAGATTGTACTTTTTGGAGAAATGTCCTCTGGTCTGATGAAACAAAATAACTGTTTGGCCATAATGACCATCGTTATGTTGGAGGAAAAGGGCCGACACCCATCTAAACCATGAAGCATGGGGGTGGCACTATGTTGAGGGGGGTGCTTTGGCTGCAGAAGGGACTGGTGCACCAATAGGATTGCATCATAAGGTAGGACAGTATGTGAATATATTTGAAGCAACATCTCAAGACATCAGTCCAGGAAAGTTAAAGCTGGGTCGCAAATGAGTCCGTCACAATGGACAATGACCCCCCAAGCATACTTCCAAGTTGTTGCAAACGGCTTACGGACATCCAAAGTCAAGGTATTGGAGTGGTCATCACAAACCCCTGACCTTCAATCCTATAGAACATTTGTGGGCAGAACGAAAAAGCGTGTGCGAGCAGGAGGCTACAAACACTGACTCAGTTACACCAGCTCTGTCCAGGAGGAATGGGCTAAAATTCACGCCAAACACTTATTGTGGGAAGGATTGTGGAAGGTACTGAAAAGTTGACCCAAGTTAAACATTTAAAGCAATGCTACCAAATACTATTGGTGTAATGTAAACTTCTGACCCACTGGGAATGTGATAAACGAATAAAAGCTGAAAATAAATCATTCTCTCTAACTATTATTCTGACATTTCACATTCCTTAAAATAAGTGGGTGATCCTACTGACTAAGACAGGGAATTTTTACTAGGATTAATGTCAGGAATTGTGAAGAAAACTGAGTTTAAATGTATTTGGCTTAAGGTGTAATGTAAACCTCCGACTTCAAATGTATGTAAATTAGATATTTCCTGTATTTCATTTTCATACATTTGCAAACATGTTTAAAAAACGTTTTCACTTTGTCATTATGGGGTATTGTGTGTAGATGGGTGAAAAATAATAATATTTAATAACCATTTTGAATCAGGCCAGTTAGCAACAAAAACGTGGATTAAGTCAAAGGGTATGAAAACTTCTGAGGCACTGTACTGTATGCTGTACATACTCGTTGATGCTTTTTGCCGTGCTTTTCCGCACAGTAGGTCTATTACCATAATCCTTTTGCATATTTGCTCAGTTTTTGAGAGGTAACTTGTATCAGTATGCGAGCTGGAGGAACGAACACATCTCGCCATTGGTAAAAACCTACCAATAATACAACTCCTGAGATAGTCGTACCTTTTAAAGGGCTTGCAGTTTCAAACAATGGTTATGAATCGTTGACATTTTCAAACATCAGAAATTTAGTAGGCGATGGCCTAGCCTACATGAAACGATCAAATCTAAACAAACTATACTGCTGTGAACTACATTCTGCCCTGAACAAGGCTGTTATCCCACTGTTCATAGGCCGTCATTATAAATCTAACGACAGATTTTTACCTTGTCCAGTCTGGGATTTCGATCTAGGAACCTTTTGGTTACTGGCCCATACTCCTCTACCACATAAGGCCTACCTGCCGCCTTCCAAATAGATAACAATATATCTGACCGTACCTACCTTTCTCCTCAGTGAGTTGAGGCATCGCGGATGAAACCAAGCAACCTCATTCAGCTGGATCCGCGTCATCATCACGTTGTCCTCTGTGAGTTTAAAACAACAAGATATTTCAGAAGCAGATATTACAGTATGGTTATTACCAGAACTTACATCTTGTAAGTTTATTGTGTAAATGTAAACATTGATAGCCAGGCCAAGGGTAGTCAACCAGGCGTCCGTGAATACTGCAGGGGGTCCACGGAAATATTGTAAAAATGATTATAAAAAATAATACATTTTATTTCAAATGTTTTTAGGAAATATCACTAGCACAACAACAAAAAATGTTTTTATTACATCCGACAGTAGAAGAGGAGAATAACTTTATTTGTAATGGGGTAACCTTTATTTCCCAACTCCAATATTGAAGAAATTACACTCACTTAGTACCTAGCATAGGCCTTTTGAAAAAGCACCCGCAAATAGGCTACTGCAGTGCAGTAAGTGGCTGTAAGTTTCTTCACTTGACATATATTTTTTCCCAACACATGGCTAACCTTTGTTTAACCAGCTAATTAGCTGCTCTTAGCGAAAACGTGTTTGGAGTTATATTTCTAAAGGCTAATAGGCTATGTTAGAGTTTAACTTCCCCCCCCAATTATGTGTAATAATAATTATAATTATAATTCTCCTGCCATCATCATTCACCTGAGATAAGACCGTGGCGTGTGTTTCCATGAATGCCAAAGGAAGCCAAGGCTCCCCCAAAAAATGGACTAAAAAAAAAACGTACTTTTGGTTCTCTGTGTTTCATAAATGTCCTTCAATTCGCAAGAGGCTTGAAAGTATCTCACCGGAGAAAGCATCCAAGTGAATGAAACAGCACCCCCTTTGTCGCTCAGTATGTGTAGCCCATCTACAGTGCATTCGGAAAGTATTCAGACCACCTTGACTTTTTTCCACATTGTTACGTTACAAGCATTATTACTAAAATGTAATTCTAAAATCCTTTTTCCGCATTCATCTACACACATACCCCAAAATGACAAAGCAAAACTGTTTTTTTAAGAAATATTTTGGCTTATTTACAATAAAGTATTCCAGACCCTTTGCTAATGAGACTCAAAATTAAGCTTCAGGTGCATCCTGTTTACATCGATCATCCTTGAGAATGTTTCTACAACATGATTGGGAGTCACCTGTGG